>NC_074673.1:26976782-27227206 GCF_029448725.1 Salvelinus fontinalis | reverse complement strand
AGCATTTATTTTGCCTGCAATTTCTGAGGCTGGAAACTCTAATGAACTCTGGGTCTTCCTTTCCTGTGGCGGTCCTCATGAGAGCCAGTGTTATCATAGCGCTTGATGGTTTTTGCGACTGCTCTTGAAGAAACTTTCAAAGTCCTTGAAATTTTCCGCATTGACTGACCTTAAAGGACTGTCGTTTCTCTTTGCTTATTTTTGCTGTTCTTGACATACTATGGATTTGGTCTCTAACCAAATAGGGCTATCTTCTGTATACCACCCCTACCTTGTCACAACAAACTGATTGGCTCAAACGCATTAAGAAGGAAGGAAATTCCACAAATGTACTTTTAACAAGGCACACCTGTTAATTGAAATGCATTCCAGGTGACTACCTCATGAAGCTGGTGAGAGAATGCCAAGAGTACGCAAAGCTGTCATCAAGGCAAAGGGTGTCTACTTTGAAGAATCTCAAATATAAAATATATTTTGATTTGTTCAACACTTTTTTTGGTTACTACATGATTCCATATGTGTTATTTCATAGTTTTGATGTCTTCACTATTATTCTACAATGTAGGAAATAGTCCAAATAAAGAAAAAACATTGAATGAGTAGGTGTGTCCAAACGTTTGACTGGTACTGTATATACTGAAGACATTTCAGCTTTTCATTTTTAACAAATTTGTTAACATTTCTAACAACATAATTACACTTTGACATTATGGGGTATTGTGTGTAGGCTAGTGATGGCCAATTTAATCAATTTTAAATTCAGGCTGTAAAATGTGGTAAAGTCAAGGAGTGTGAATACTTTCTGAAGGCACTATATGTCTCCGCTCTAACAATGGGATTCATTGTCAACAGAGCAGAATGGCGGGCTGTCAAGCTCCCGCCTATTTCTCTCTTTAGATTAGTGGATACATTTTCGATGAGGGGTGTTGACATCAACCTCCTGTGTTTAGTGGAGAGGGAGATGCTATGCTAGCTTCATGAATATGCATAAACCATTTTGAATTTCAACAGGGCCAACTCCGATATAACATTTTTTTTCTTATTTGCCGAGATGTCACATGCATCACACTTACACTCATAATAACTTAAGCATTATGAAACTTCTATTAGATCAAATAAGCCTCATGTATCAAAATAGCAATTCATGTTTATCTTGACTAAATTTGACAGTCTCTCATTGCCCCAATAAAACAACACCTCATCTGTTTAATAATCTTTTTTTAGAATTTTTTTATTTCACCTTTATTTAACCAGGTAGGCTAGTTGAGAACAAGTTCTCATTTGTAACTGCGACCTGGCCAAGATAATGCAAAGCAGTTCGACACATACAACAACACAGAGTTACACATGGAATAAACAAACATACAGTCAATAATACAGTAGAAAAATCTATATACAGCATGTGCAAATGAGGTAGGATAAGGGAGGTAGGGCAATACACAGGCCATGGTGGCGAAGTAATTACAATGTAACAGTTAAACACTGGAATGGTAGAATGTGCAGAAGATGAATGTGCAAGTAGAGATACTGGGGTGCAAAGGAGCAAGATAAATAAATAAATACAGTATGGGGATGAGGTAGATTGGGTGGGCTATTTACAGATGGGCTATGTACAGGTGCAGTGATCTGTGTGCTGCTCTGACAGCTGGTGCTTAAAGTTAGTGAGGGAGGTATGAGTCTCCAGCTTTAGTGATTTTTGCAGTTCGTTCCAGTCATTGGCAGCAGAGAACTGGAAGGAGAGGCGGCTAAAGTAAGAAATGGCTTTGGGGATGACCAGTGAGATATGCCTGCTGGAGCGCGTGCTACGGGTGCTGCTATGGTGACCAGTGAGCTGAGATAAGGCTTACATAGCAGAGACTTGTAGATGACCTGGAGCCAGTTGGTTTGGCGACGAATGTGAAGCAAGGGCTAGCCAACGAGAGCGTACAGGTCGCAGTGGTAGGTAGTATATGGGGCTTTGGTGACAAAATGAATGGCACTGTGATAGACTGCATCCAATTTGTTGAGTAGAGTGTTGGAGGCTATTTTGTAAATGACATCGCCGAAGTCAAGGATCGGTCGGATGGTCAGTTTTACGAGGGTATTTTTGGCAGCATGAGTAAAGGATGCTTTTTTGCGAAATAGGAAGCTGATTCTAGATTTAATTTTGGATTGGAGATGTTTAATGTGAGTCTGGAAGGAGAGTTTACAGTCTAACCAGACACCGAGGTATTTGTAGTTGTCCACATATTCTAAGTCAGATCCGTCCAGAGTAGTGATGCTGGACGGGCGGTCAGGTACGGGCAGCGATCGGTTGAAGAGCATGCATTTAGTTTTACTTGGGGGCCACGGAAGGAGAGTTGTATGGCATTGAAGCTCGTCTGGAGGTTCGTTAACACAGTGTCCAAAGAAGGGCCAGACGTATACA
The DNA here is from genome assembly GCF_029448725.1 of Salvelinus fontinalis. Taxonomy (NCBI): domain Eukaryota; kingdom Metazoa; phylum Chordata; class Actinopteri; order Salmoniformes; family Salmonidae; genus Salvelinus; species Salvelinus fontinalis. The sequence goes on along the minus strand of NC_074673.1, from coordinate 27,224,799 downwards.
GATTGGTGTCGTCTGTGTAGAGGTGGATCAGAGAATCACCAGCAGCAAGAGCAACATCATTGATGTATACAGAGAAGAGAGTCGGCCCGAGAATTGAACCCTGTGGCACCCCCATAGAGACTGCCAGAGGTCCGGACAACAGGCGCTCCGATTTGACACACTGAACTCTATCAGAGAAGTAGTTGGTGAACCAGGCGAAGCAATCATTTGAGAAAGCAAGGCTGTTGAGTCTGCCAATAAGAATGTTGTGATTGACAGAGTCGAAAGCCTTAGCCATGTCGATGAATACAGCTGCACAGTAATGTCTCTTATCGATGGCGGTTATGATATCGTTTAGGACCTTGAGCGTGGATGAGGTGCACCCATGACCAGCTCTGAAACCAGATTGCATAGTCGAGAAGGTACGGTGGGATTCGAAATGGTCGGTTATCTGTTTGTTAACTTGGCTTTCGAAGATCTGAGAAATGCAGGATAGAATAGATATAGGTCTGTAGCAGTTTGGGTCTAGAGTGTCTCCCCCTTTGAAGAGGGGTTGACCGCGGCAGCCTTCCAATCTATGGGTATCTCAGACGATACGAAAGAGAGGTTGAACAGACTGGTAATAGGGGATGCAACAATTTTGGCAGATCATTTTAGAAAGAGAGGCTCCATATTGTCTAGCCCGGCTGATTTGTAGGGGTCCAGATTTTGCAGCTCTTTCAGAACATCAGCTATTTGGATTTGGGAGAAGGAGAAGTGGGGGAGGCTTTGGCAAGTTGCTGTGGGGGGTGGAGGGCTGTTGATCTGTGTAGGGGTAGCCAGGTGGAATCTGCTTAACGTGGACAGATTTTGGGCAGAAAAGGGGCTCCCCCTTTTCCCTCCCTCTCTCTGGCTTAACCTGTCTAGGATGAGGGTGCCGCTAGCGGCACTCCCCCCCACCCCCACTGAAAAACCAGTGCCGCAATTTTTTTTTTTAAATATTTAACTTTCACACATTAAAGTCCAATACAGCTAATGAAAGACACAGATCTTGTGAATCCAGCCAACATGTCCGATTTTTAAAATGTTTTACAGGGAAGACACAATATGTAAAGATGTACATCTATTACCTAAAAACACATTAGCATAATCCACCATCTTTTATTTGTCCACCAACACCAGTAGCTATCACCAATTCGGCTAAACTAAGATATTTATAGCCCCTAACCAAGAAAAAAACTCATTAGATGACAGTCTGATAACATATTTATGGTATGGGATAGGTTTTGTTAGAAAAAAGTGCATATTTCAGGTAGATGGCATAGGTTACAATTGCACCCACCGTCACAAATGGACTAGAAAAACTACATTGAGCAACGTGTTTACCTACTTACTAATCATCAAACATTTCGTAAAAATACACAGCATACACTAATCGAAAGACACAGATCCTGTGAATACAGACAATATTTCAGATTTTCTAAGTGTCTTATGGCGAAAACACAATAAATCGTTATATTAGCATAGCACATAGCACATAGCAGCCCAGCATTGATTCTAGCCAAAGTGAGCGATAAAAGTCAACATCGCCAAAATATATTAATTTTTTCACTAACCTTCTCAGAATTCTTCAGATGACACTCCTGTAACATCATATTACACAATCCATATAGAGTTTGATCGAAAATGTTTATATTTAGCCACCAAAATCATGGTTAGACAATGTGAAATGTAGCCCAGCTGGTGAGAAAATGTCCGTGCGCCATATTAGACAGTGATCTACTCTTATACATAAATACTCATAAACGTGACTAAAAAATATAGGGTGGACAGGGATTGATAGACAATTTAATTCTTAATACAATCGCGGAATTACATTTTTTAAATTATCCTTACTTTTCAATACAGTTTGCGCCAAGCGAAGCTACGTCAAAAAACATGGCGTCCTAAGCCACTAACATTTTTCGACAGAAACAGGATTTATCATAATAAAAATGTCCTACTTTGAGCTGTTCTTCCATCAGTATCTTGGGCAAAGGATCCTTTCTTGGGTCCAATCGTCTTTTGGTGGAAAGCTGTCCTCTTGCCATGTGGAAATGCCAACTGCGTTCGGGATGAACTGGAAGCGTGCCCAGCAATTCACAGCGTTTCAGAAATAAATGTCCCAAAATCGCACTAAACGGATATAAATTGCTATAAAACGCTTTAAATTAACTACCTTATGATGTTTTTAACTCCCATAACGAGTAGAAACATGACCAGAGTAATATTACTCCCTCCACTAATGCTTGGAACAAGTGCGGGTCGATGTCCTCCAGGCGCATTACGCAGCAAGAAAAGACTTGCTAGCTACAGGTTTTTTTAATTTATAGTGCCTGTGAACGTGCAATCGACCCCATTCAAATCGTCATCACGTAAAGGCATCCAGGGGAAGACGTAAGCAGTGTCCGTATACTCATAGCAATAACAGTGCCCTTTTAACTGACTCCAGAACAGTGGCCAAAATTTCTGAAATCTGACTCCATGTCAGGGAAATTGCTGTAGAATGGGCTCTGTTCCACTTAGAGACAAAATTTCAACTCCTATAGAAACTATAGACTGTTTTCTATCCAATAATAATAATAATATGCATATTGTACGATCAAGAATTTTGTGGGAAGCCGTTTCAAAAATTACACAATTAGCATAAATAGTCACAACAGCGCCCCCATCCTCAACAGGTTAACTTCTTATGGCTGCAAGCCCGATGTCGGTACACTTATGACAACAGCCAGCTCAAGTGCAGGGCGCGAAATTCAAAATATATATATTTTTTAATATTTAACTTTCACACATTAACAAGTCCAATACAGCAAATGAAAGGTACACGTCTTGTGAATCCAGCCAACATGTCCGATTTTTAAAATGTTTTACAGCGAAAACAGCACGTATATTTATGTTAGCTCACCACCAAATACAAAAAAAGGACAGACATTTTTCACAGCACAGGTAGCATGCACAAAGCCAACCTAACTAACCAAGAACCAACCAAACTAACCAACAAACAACTTCATCAGATGACAGTCTTATAACATGTTATACAATAAATCTATGTTTTGTTTGAAAAATGTGCATATTTCAGGTATAAATCATAGTTTACATTGCAGCTGCAATCAGAAATTGCACCGAAAGCAGCCATAATAATTACAGACACCAACGTCAAATACCTAATTACTCATCATAAAACATTTCTGAAAAATACATAGTGTACAGCAAATGAAAGACAGGCATCTTGTGATTCCAGCCAATATTTCCGATTTATTAAGTGTTTTACAGCGAAAACACAATATAGCGTTATATTAGCTTACCACAATAGCCAGAAAGACAAGCCATTTCCCAGTAGCAAAAGTTAGCGATCGTAACAAACCAGTAAAATATATATATTTTTTGACTAACCTTGATATTCTTCATCAGATGACAGTCCTATAACATCAGGTTATACATACACGTATGTTTTGTTCGAAAATGTGCATATTTAGAGCTGAAATCAGTGGTTACACATTGTGCTAACTTAGCTACTTTTTCCACAACGTCTAAACAGCAACGATATTTTTCTGACACGTTTTCTGACACACATATTCTGACCAAATAGCTATTCATAAACATAACAAAAAAATACATGTTGTATAGGAAATGATAGATCCATTAGTTCTTAATGAAATCGCAGTGTTAGAATTCTAAAAAATAACTTCATTACGACATCCAGCTTCGGTATAGCTGAGTACCCCAAAGTACTAGTTCACATGTACGACAGATATATGAAATAGCATCATAAAATGTTTCTTACTTTTGGTGATCTTCCATCAGAATGTTGGACAAGGTGTCCTTTGTCAAGAACAATTGTTGTTTGGATTTAGAACGTTCATTTTCCCTCTCGATTTAGCAAGCGCACTTGCCAAGTGGCACAAAGCTCTCCATGTCAACAAACGGAAGAGAACGGAACACGGCAAAACTCCCGAAAATGTTTCAATAATCTGATGAAACTATATTGAAAAAACATACTTTACGATGATATGGTCACATCTATCAAATAAAATCAAAGCCGGAGATATTAGTCGCCTATAACGGCAGCTAAACAGAAGGCAAATCCATGTCCCCTCTCGCGCTCTCCAGAAAACAGGAAATGGGCGGACACGACATACAAAGAGCTTGTATTCCACTTCAGACCAAGATAAACACGAAATTTCTTCTCTCACCGCCTCTTGACATCCAGGGGAAGGTGTATGAAGTGCACGTATACTAATACGTATCATGCCCATGTATAGGCAGGAAGTAGAACAGAGCATCGATTTCAGACTTTCCACTTTCTGGTCAGGAAGTTTGTGCCAAATGAGTTCTGTTTGACTCACAGATATAATTCAAACGGTTTTAGAAACTAGAGTGTTTTCTATCCAATAGTAATAATAATATGCATATTGTACGAGCAAGAATTGAGTACGAGGCCGTTTGAAATGGGCACCTTTAATCAGAGCTACTCAATACTGCCCCTGCAGCCATAAAAACTCTAACTAACTCTCTCTCCTCTGCTCTCATCCTTCTAGACCTATCGGCTGCCTTTGATACTGTGAACCATCAGATCCTCCTCTCCACCCTCTCCGAGCTGGGCATCTCCGGCGCAGCCCACGCTTGGATTGCGTCCTACCTGACAGGTCGCTCCTACCAGGTGGCGTGGCGAGAATCTGTCTCCGCACCACGTGCTCTCACCACTGGTGTCCCCCAGGGCTCTGTTCTAGGCCCTCTCCTATTCTCACTATACACCAAGTCACTTGGCTCTGTCATATCCTCACATGGTCTCTCCTATCATTGCTATGCAGACGACACACAATTAATCTTCTCCTTTCCCCCCTCTGATAACCAGGTGGTGAATCGCATCTCTGCATGTCTGGCAGACATATCAGTGTGGATGACGGATCACCACCTCAAGCTGAACCTCGGCAAGACGGAGCTGCTCTTCCTCCCGGGGAAGGACTGCCCGTTCCATGATCTCGCCATCACGGTTGACAACTCCATTGTGTCCTCCTCCCAGAGTGCTAAGAACCTTGGCGTGATCCTGGACAACACCCTGTCGTTCTCAACTAACATCAAGGCGGTGACCCGTTCCTGTAGGTTCATGCTCTACAACATTCGCAGAGTACGACCCTGCCTCACGCAGGAAGCGGCGCAGGTCCTAATCCAGGCACTTGTCATCTCCCGTCTGGATTACTGCAACTCGCTGTTGGCTGGGCTCCCTGCCTGTGCCATTAAACCCCTACAACTCATTCAGAACGCCGCAGCCCGTCTGGTGTTCAACTTTCCCAAGTTCTCTCACGTCACCCCGCTCCTCCGCTCTCTCCACTGGCTTCCAGTTGAAGCTCGCATCCGCTACAAGACCATGGTGCTTGCCTACGGAGCTGTGAGGGGAACGGCACCTCCGTACCTTCAGGCTCTGATCAGGCCCTACACCCAAACAAGGGCACTGCGTTCATCCACCTCTGGCCTGCTCGCCTCCCTACCTCTGAGGAAGTACAGTTCCCGCTCAGCCCAGTCAAAACTGTTCGCTGCTCTGGCACCCCAATGGTGGAACAAACTCCCTCACGACGCCAGGTCAGCGGAGTCAATCACCACCTTCCGGAGACACCTGAAACCCCACCTCTTTAAGGAATACCTAGGATAGGATAAAGTAATCCTTCTAACCCCCCCCCCCTTAAAAGAGTTAGATGCACTATTGTAAAGTGGTTGTTCCACTGGATATCATAAGGTGAATGCACCAATTTGTAAGTCGCTCTGGATAAGAGCGTCTGCTAAATGACTTAAATGTAAATGTAAATGTAATAAAAAGTTAACCTAAACTCAGTTTGCCTCGGTTCCTACTTCCTCCTACCCCAGACAGGCTCTCCTCTCCATTTCCACTGTGCTTCAGGGACTGATACCCCTCCCTGTGTTATAACCCATTACTGTGTGTTGCTGTGTGAGCTGATATGAAAATAGGAAGTGTTATTTGTATGCCAGCCAGGTGGTTTTGTTTTTTGTTCATTGTCATTCAAATCATTAGCTTCATAGTTTTGCATTCAGGCGTTGGGTCTGTCTGCCAAGAGGTTGGTTTAAGGGTGCTGGGCAGCTAACCTGAACTGCCAACCAACCTGTGTTGACCAGCTAATGAATGTTTTTCTCTCTCTGCTCTCTGCCCTGACCTCTCTCCATGTGATAAGAACACAAAACATTTCCTTCCAACACTTCCATTCTGAAATTAGTCAAACCAATTAACAATTTGGCCAATGCCACGACTACCCCAAGTAAAATCAAAAGGCTGGCTGAAGTGTTTTGTTTCCTTTCATTGTCTCATACTCTCATTGTTGCATAATTTTTTACATCGAGGTCATATCTTTCACATAATTATTGGTTTGTAGATTGATGGAGAAGATTAGAATTAGCCAGTTATGATAAACTCAGCAAAAAAAGAAACCTCACCTCACTGTCAACTGCGTTTATTTTCAGCAAACTTAACGTGTGTACATATTTGTATGAAGATGAGATTCAACATAAACTGAACAAGTTCCACAGACATGTGACTACCAGAAATTGAATAATGTGTCCCTGAACAAAGGGGGGTCAAAATCAAAAGTAACAGTCAGTATCTGTTGTGGCCACCAGCTGCATTAAGTACTGCAGTGCATCTCCTCCTCATGTACTGCACCAGATTTGCCAGTTATTGCTGTGAGATGTTACCCCACTCTTCCACCAAGGCACCTACAAGTTCCCAGACATTTCTGGGGGGAATGGCCCTAGCCCTCACCCTCCGATACAACAGGTCCCAGACGTGCTCAATGGGAGATCCGGGCTCTTCGCTGGCAATGGCAGAACACTGACATTCCTGTCTTGCAGGAAATCACGCACAGAACGAGCAGTATGGCTGGTGGCATTGTCCTGCTGGAGGGTCATGTCAGGATGTGCCTGCAGGAAGGATACCACATGAGGGAGGAGGATGTCTTCCCTGTAATGCACAGCGTTGAGATTGCCTGCAATGACAACAAGCTCAGTCCGATGATGATGTGACACACCGCCCAAGACCATGACGGACCCTCCACCTCCAAATCGATCCCGCTCCAGAGTACAGGCCTCGGTGTAACGCTCATTCCTTCGACGATAAACGTGAATCCGACCATCACCCCTGGTGAGAGCTAACCGCGACTCATCAGTGAAGAGCACTTTTTGCCAGTCCTGTCTGGTCCAGCGACGGTGGGTTTGTGCCCATAGGCGACGTTGTTGCCGTTGATGACTGGTGAGGACCTGCCTTACAACAGGCCTACAAGCCCTCAGTCCAGCCTATCTCAGCCTATTGTGGACAGTCTGAGCACTGATGGAGGCATTGTGCGTTCCTGGTGTAACTCGGGCAGCTGTTGTTGCCATCCTGTACCTGTCCCGCAGGTGTGATGTTCGGATGTACCGATCCTGTGCAGGTGTTGTTACACGTGGTCTGCCACTGCGAGGACTATCAGCTGTCCGTCAAGTCTCCCTGTAGCGCTGTCTTAGGCGTCTCACAGTACGGACATTGCAAATTATTGCCCTGGCCACATCTGTAGTCCCTATGCCTCCTTGCAGCATGCCTAAGGCACGTTCATGCAGATGAGCAGGGACCCTGGGCATCTTTCTTTTGGTGTCTTTCAGAGTCAGTAGAAAGGCCTCTTTAGTGTCCTAAGTTTTCATGACTGTGACCTTATTTGCCTACCGTCTATAAGCTGTTTGTGTCTTAACGACCGTTCCACAGGTGCATGTTCATTAATTGTTTATGGTTCATTGAACAAGCATGGGAAACAGTGTTTAAACCATTTACAATGAAGATCTGTGAAGTTATTTGAATTTTTACGAATTATCTTTCAAAAGACAGGGTTCTGAAAAAGGGATGTTTCTTTTTTTGCTGAGTTTTATCACAGAGAGATTATCTACTGTTTGTTTTTTGTTTGCAAAGAGCACAGATCTTGTCACGTTCGCTGGAATAAATATCGGACCGGACTGGTGACACGCACCTCAGGGCGAGTGCAAGGAGCAGACACAGGATGCACTGAACTGGGAAGGCGCACTGGAGGCCTAGTGCGTGGAGCCGGCATAGGTGGCGCCAGACTGGTGACACGCACTTCAGGGAAAGTGCGGGGAGCAGGCACAGGACGTACCTGACTGGGGTCACGCACTTCAGGGAGAGTGCGAGGAGCAGTCACAGGATGTACCGGACTGGAGAGGTGCACTTGAGGGAGAGTGCGAGGAGCAGGCACAGGACGTACCGGACTGGAGAGGTGCACTTGAGGGAGAGTGCGAGGAGCAGGCACAGGACGTACCGGACTGGGGACACGCACTTCAGGGAGAGTGCGAGGAGCAGGCACAGGATGTACCGGACTGGAGAGGTGCACTTGAGGGAGAGTGCGAGGAGCAGGCACAGGATGTACCGGACTGGAGAGGTGCACTTGAGGCCAGAAGCGTGGAACCGGCACAGGTTGCACCAGACTGCTAACCGGATCCTCTAGTCGGATGTTGAGCAGAACACACTTGTACAACATCTCTCTCATCTCACTCTCTCCCAACTTCGCCATTGCCTCCCTGACAGTCTCTGGCTCTTCCCTCTGCTCAGCCGCCAGCTCCATGTGCCCACCCCAAGGGGTTGTCCTTGGGCTTTTTGTAGCCGCGAACCCTGTCGTCGTCGCTGTCCTCCATAATCTCCTTCCGTCTGTCGCCAAGGAAGGGTTTCGCATCTCCCCATCACTTTTTCCCATGTCCAGAAATCTTTCCCTCTTTTGGCATGCTGCTTGGTCCTAGTTTGATGGGATATTTTGTCACGTTCGCTGGAATAAATATCGGACCAAGCTGCAGCGCGATATGGTTTCCACATTAGAAACGCACAAAACAACAAAGAAAGAACGAAACAAACAACGAACCATAACTAAGAGGTGTAACATACACTAACTCAAAACAATATCCCATAAAACACAGGTGGAAAAAATGCTACTTAAATATGATCCCCAATTAGAGACAACGATAGCCAGCTGCCTCTAATTGGGAATCATACCAAACACCAACATAGAAAAACTAAACTAGAACCCCACAAAGAAAATAATAACTAGAAAACCCCCCAGTCTCGCCCTGACCTACTCTACCATAGAAAATAAGGGCTCTCTATGGTCAGGATGTGACAGATCTGCTCTCCCCCAACTCTCTCTCTCTTTGTTCCCGGCTATTTGAAGACAATGCAAACCGACAGTCATTGCATTTGTGTATTAACAATCCCCTAAAGCCACATCTCTTGTTTGAACATATACGCCTCTATCCCTATCAATAACCATAAGTGACCGTTGCCATGGCAACCCCACAGGATGCGGTAGAGAAAAGGAGGCTGTGTGTGTGTGTCTGTTTCCAAAGCACCTACTTCTAAGGGACTCTTGGGGCCTGGGCATTCAAATGGGGGCAATAGAATGTAAATACACTGGAATGACTGGGCAGCAGCAGCACGGAGAGGGCCAGACACAGAGTTCGCATCTCAAATGGCACCCTATTCCCCATATAGTGCACTGCTTTTGACCAGAGCCCATAAAGCTCTGGTCAAAGGTAGGGAATGGGCTGCCATTTTAGCCGCAGCCACACTGTGTGGTAGTAGGCCACAGGAAATGAAAGCCAAAGACACTGAGGCAAACTAGCATAGAAGGGAAGGTTTCAGCTCCCATATTCAACAGAGTAATTACTTGTTTTTCTACTCCAAATAGGAGCTGTAATGAAGAGGGGCAGAGAAATAGAAATAAGCACACACAGGCACTCTAGAGGCCAAATAATTTAGTCTCACTACTGATTGTACTGAGAGATGGAGCTTCAAGCCAAGCTTGCTGTTCATTTCAGGCTGTGCAAAAATTCATCTAATTTATCAAAGAGTTAAGGTGGATATTAGGCTATGAGAGGCTTTAAAATGTGTCTGGTGCAGTTATAAGGTTTCTCTGTGTTTTCAGGGGGATTCCTTTGAACACAGCGGGACTTTTAGTCTTCAATACATTTAGAAATTCTGTGAAACACAATAAATGTTATACTTACTCATGTACCACTACTTGTCCTGTTTTTGAAGTGCTCTGCACGAAATACTCAGATGTTGAAGGCTGATTTTGGGGAGTGCCTCCCCAACAGGTCATCATGACTTCATCCGTGTTTTAGTGGATACTGCTAGGTGTGTGAGTGTCATAGATGCATGGATCATAGATGTTTAACTGACTTGTTTTATCTAAATGGTGGGATCTCAAGACCTGCAGAGTCAAGAGTTTGGCTATCCCTCTTTAGACTGATATGCCAAATGGAGATAATTTTTAATCAAGCATATCTGCCAAATCTCTCTTTCCGTTGGGCTGCATTAGTTTGACGTCTTTAACACCAGGATTTGTCACCTACCGTATGGCGCCAAGAACAGCTTTTTTAAATCTACATTTGAATCCATGTTTTTGTGAAAATGTGTGCCTGTAGCTACACATAAGCTAGATAGGTCTCCTGATGCTGAGGTGTGAGGTAGACCTGTCAGTAACTGTAGATCAGGGGTAGGCAATTCAATTCAGCCGCGGGCCGATTTTTGTCGGAGCTAATGGTTGGGGGGCCGGAACATAATTGTATTAAATTTGTACACTGCAAATTGAGGTTGTATTTGATAATAACAATCATTTCATACATTGAGACATGATCACATCTCTTTTTTTTATTTGTGGGAATAATTGGGAACAGATTTTGTGAATAACACATTTTGTTCTTAATTCCTGCTGATTTTACGGTATTTTTTTTATATATTATTTTTTACAAAAAGAGAGAATCACTTGCGGGACACAAATTGCCGTCTGTAGCAGACCCCTGCTGTAGATGATAGGGGATGAAACAGCAGGCTTTATGACGACCTTCGCCTCCCTCCTATCACGACCTTGGGGCCACAACTGCTGCTCTGCCCTTTAGAACACTGATCGGTGTCCTACAGGAAGAGCCGGCCCTCGCATGGGGAGGGCCTCAAAATATGGGTCTGAAAGGTTCTGAAGTAAGCACAGGTTGAAAAGGCTCTCAAAGTACATTTTTGCTGGACCTATCATTGGAAGAGTGCTGACATTGTTTTCAAAAACGCATCTTTTGACCAATAATGTTACTTGGGTAGATAATCATCTAAGAAAACCAAAGGTCCAAACATCAAGTCTCTATCATAATCCGTTCAAAATGTTTTGTTGTTTTTACCCTTGTAGGATGGTCAAAATTAGAGCGACTAAGTTGATGGAGGCTTAGAAAAGAAGTGGTAAAAAAATCTGGAAAATAGCATTGTGTCAGCTGTGCTGGATGCTGTGTGAGAATTAAGGCTACCTGACAGGCTTACCATTGAACTCGTCATCTCGCTTCTCAAATCCGGAGGACATAAAACAATATAGGAGGTGAGATAGACATCCATTTTGAGACATGACATGTAGTATTTTCATATTTTAGTATACACTGTCCATATTAATGCGAAGTTCATGTTCTTTTTGAAGACATCTCACAAAAACAAGCGTATCTCTGTGAAATGTCAACAGAGCACCGCAAGCTTTTTATTTTCAAATCCTTTTACGTTTCATTCAGCTCGTGTCATGCTAATTTAGCTTTAGTGACTCGCAGAAACAACTTGGAAAAGGACGATCACAACATTTAAAATCCTCAAACGTTCCGGCCAAAAGGCTGCACCGCTCCTTCAACAGAGCTTGGTGCTTATTAGGTTACAAAATCCAACCTTTTGGATATAGTGTTAATGATATGTTAGAGAAAGACCCTACTGAATGATTCAGAATCATATTTGTCTTGGTAAAATGTATTTTATAACGTATTTTATAACATAAGGAAGTGAAATGTTTCGGTCTTATTTAGCAACATTTGAAATTGTGTTTTTTGCATAGGCTAAAAGTAGAGAGACAGAGCTAGAAAATAGTACATAATACACTGCAGTTGAGGAACAAATAGGAAAGTAACTGAAAGTTGAAAAACTTGAAGCCACACTTTTGAGAAAATGGCCCTTGAATGTTTTTGTATACTTACTGGTGAGCTCTTCTTTGTCTACACCCATTCAGCATCGTTCAAGCCTTTGCCCCTCCCATCTCTTTAAATATTAAATTGTGAGACCATGTGCTAAACAGATTGAGTAGTTTAGTAAACAACCAAAGATTTAAAGACTAAAAGTGGTAAAATTAGTAGCCTACAATAATCTAGTCCTTATATATCCTATATCTTATATCCTATATCCTAATCTGACTTTGGTACAGATCATGTTGTTCTTCACATTAGTCTCTGGTAAACACACACTATATCAAATAAAATCTATTTGTCACATGCACAGGATACAGAAGGTGTAAACGGTACAGTGAAATGGTTACTTGCATAGTAGCAATATCAAAAACAGAAAGTGTTCAGATAAAAAAATATATATATATTTTATAATTATTAGATGACGCTTACCCGACACACTTGTCTAAATTAATGGGCCATGTGAAGGAAATGCTATAACCACTCCCCAGCCACATCTAACTATTTGTATGGGTCACTATTGTCTAGACATGTACACATGTTCATGAAATACAATAGATGGCCAGGGCGGCCTAGTGGTTAGAGTGTTGGACGGGGCGGCAGGGTAGACTAGTGGCCTAGAGCGTTGGACTAGTAACCGAAAAGTTGCAAGTTCGAATCCCAGAGCTGACAAGGTACAAATCTGTTGTTCTGCCTCTGAACAAGGCAGTTAACCCACTGTTCCTAGGCCTTTATTGAAAATAAGAATTTGTTCTTAACTGACTTGCCCAGTTAAATAAAGGTTAAAAAAATAATAATTTAAAAAATCATCGCCAGACACACTTGGCTAACTTGATGGGTCATGTAATCGTCTGGCTAAGTCTTTTGGGTCATGTAATCATCTGGCGGAGTCTTTTGTTTAGGCATGTAGCTAGCTAACTAAACAATGAGCCAGCATAATCCCAACTCATACTACTGACAATACAAACATTGTCGTAGCTGTAGTATTAATCTGCAGGTAGCTAAAGAGCTAACCAACTAGGTTCAATGTTAGCTAGCTAACATTAGGCTATAACTAATAATGCAAATGGATTTCTGGTTTGAATAATATTACCACACAGATCATACACGTAACATTAGATAGCGAGCCAGCAATCTAACTTTCGCTAGCTAGCTAACAGTACGCTTTAACTTGCAATGAAAACGACTTTCTGACAAAATTTGAAACTTATATCTGAAAATGGAGCTAGACTCTTATCCGTATACATGGATGAAGGCTTCACGGTAGACCGGAAACATTTAACTCTGTTTTGTTTGTAGCTACATCTTGTTTGGCCAGCGCTGTGTCAAGTCATTCCGGTTCAGACTGACCGTGGCATGTGCAGAAAGTAGCCCATCCAACTGATATGTCGATAGCGCCTGCTAAATTCAAGACATCAATGTTGTTGAGAAAAGTTTCAAAACTTTTTTAGTTCTCGATGGCTAACGTTATATCTTTCAAAAACAGCGTAATAGAAAGGACTATCAACACATACTGAGCAGCTCACGCTATAGACAGAAGGATGCTACATGGCAGACCAATCCAAACTCCTCTCCCAGCATGTCCAGCCCAGCCATTATCTCAGCCAATCATCGCTATCGGGCTTTTTCTGTGGCTAAACCAACTATGCTCGTAATTTAACAACTATTTCTATTTACAGATGGAATACAAGTTTGTTATTAAAGCACATGAAATTTCACATGTACCAGTCTGCATTTCTTTACATTGAAATGCCTCTCCTGATGTGCAACAATTTCCTGAAACGAGTCACGAATGTCATCACCAAAGTATGTTTTCACCCATTCTGGGCAGAGTGGCTGGGCACCCTACAATGTATGAAATGTAATTTTATTTGTCACATGCTTCATAAACAACAAGAAAATCTATGGCTAACAGTGAAATGCTTACTTATGGGCAACTTCCAACAATTCTGAGAAAAATATAGAAAAATAATAACACAAAAAAGAAACACACAATGAGTAACGATAACATCGCTAAATACACGGGGTACCAGTACCGAGTCAATGTGCAGGGGTATGAGGTAATTGAGGTAGATATGTATAGTGCCTTCAGAAAGTATTCATACCCCTTGACTTATTCCACATTTTGTTGTGTTACAGCCTGAATTCAAAATGGATTCAATTGTTTTTTCCCTCACTCATCTACCCACGATACTCCATAATGACAAAGTGAAAACATGTTTTTCGATTTTTTTGCAAAAGTATAGAAAATTAAATACAGATCTCTCATTTACGTACATAAGTATTCACACCCCTGAGTCAATCAATACATGTTAGAATCACATTTGGCTGGGATTACAGCTGAGAGTCTTACTGGGTAAGTCTAAGGACTTTGCACACCTGGATTGTACAATATTTGCACATTGTTCTTAAGAATTCTTCAAGCATTGTCAAGTTGGTTGTTGATCATTGCTAGATGGCCATTTTCACGTCTTGCCATAGATTTTCAAGCCAATATAAGTCAAAGCTGTAACTAGGCCACCCAGGAACATTCAACGTTATCTTGGTAAACAACTCCAGTGTATATTTGGCCTTGTGTTTTAAGTTATTGTCCTGCTGAAAGGTACATTTGTCTCCCAGTGTCTGGTGGAAAGCAGACTGAACCAAATTATCCTCTTAGATTTTGCCTGTGCTTAGCTCTATTCCATTTCTTTTTATCCTGTTAAACACTTATTGCACACATAGTGAATCGTTCAGAACTGCTGGTGCTCTCATGCATGGTTCAGTGTTGCTTGTCTCGAAGCGAGCATAGAAGGCTTTGAGCTTGTTTGGTAGGCTCACGTCAATGGGCATCCCGCTGCTGGGTTTCCCTTTGTAATCTCTGATAGTTTGCAAACCCTGCCACATCCAACGAGCGTCAGAGCCGACGTAGTATGATTCGATCTTAGTCCTGTATTGACGCTTTGCCTGTTTGATGGCTAGTCGGAGGTCATAGTGGGATTTATTATAAGCATTCAGATTAGTGTCCCACTCCTTGAAACAGTTGGTGCAGAAATCCTTTGGTTGTGCAAACCCACAAACTTATCAGCTGTCTGGGTGGCTGGTCTCAGATGATCCCGTGAAAAAGCCGGATGTGGAGGTCCTGGGCTGGTGTGGTTACACGTGGCCTGGGGTTGTGAGGCCAGTTGGACGTACTGACAAATTCTCTAAAATGATGTTGAAGCGGCTTATGGTAGAGAAATTAACATTCAATTCTCTGGCAACAGCTTTGGCGGACATTCCTTCCAAATGCCAATTGCACGTGCCCGTGCCAATTGCACGATCCCTCAAAATTTGAGACATCTGTGTCATTGTGTTGTTTGACAAAACTGCACATTTTAGAGTGGCCTTTTTTGTCTCCAGCACAAGGTGCACCTGTGTAATGATCATGCTGTTTAATCAGCTTCTTGATATGCCACACCGGTCAGGTGGATGGATTATCTTGGCAAAGGAGAAATGCTCACTAACAGGGATGTAAACAAATTTGTGTACAACAGAAATAAGCGTTTTGTCCTTATGGACAATTTCTGGGATCTTTTATTTCAACTCTTGAAACATGGGACCAACACTTGACCAGTTCCATTTATATTTTTGTTCAGTGCATATTCAGTCAATAAAAATCAAGTTCCATTTAAGATAAATTTATTGAAACCGTAATATCAACAGGTTATATTACATTGTGGAACACAATCTCTAAAAAGGCAGTAACCTCAGCAGTGGCGCTTGTAGAAATCTATAGCTGTGCAATGGCATAGCCTTGTTTTATTAATTTAGCAGACAAGACGCTCTTATTTCCTGATCCCTTATCACAGACAAGACACACCTATTTTATACAGAATTTTTTTCAAAATAAATTTTTTAGCAGTGTGAAGTGATGCGCATCTCGTGCCCAGAACAGATATTTTCAAAGAGTGATCATTTGAAATGGGGCTCAATTTGGCCAAAATCAAACCAAAATCAATATACAGACATTGGATTTAGTTTATTCTGCCTGTTCTTTGTAATTTTCTAAATGGATGAACAATTCCACATTGAACACTGCATGGGGATGAATTATAGCCACATCTGTTTGGTGAGTAGGCATATGATTCTGATGAAAATGCGCTCTTTGTCTTTATCAAACTAATGTTTTTGCATATTTTCAGTGTGGAACCTATGTTTAGGTGGGTTATAAGCTAACCAATTCTAAATGGCCCTAGGAGATCGCAAAGTAGCTTAAAGCAGGTTTCCCAAACTCAGTCATGGGGCCCATTTTGGTTTTTGCCCTGGCACTACACAGCTGATTAAAATAATCAAAGCTTGATGAGTTGGCTATTTGAATAATCTGTGTAGTGCCAGGGCAAAAACCAAAACGTGCACCCAGTGGGGGCCAGTTTGGGAAACCCTGGCTTAAAAGGATACTTTGGGATATTGGCAATGAGCCCCCAGAGTCCGACGAACTTGTGGATACCATTTTTATTTCTCTGCAAGCAGTTTGAAGGAAGTTGCTAACTAGCACTAGCGCAATTGCTAACTAATGTTAGCGCAATGACTGGAAGTCTATGGGTATTTGCTAGCACGCTAACAGATACACATAGGCTTCCAGTCATTGTGCTAACACTAGTTAGCATTGGCTCGCACAACAACCTCTAACTTCCTTTTTACTGGACACAAAGACTTAAAAATGGTACCCACAAGTCCATCTGACTCTGGGGAAGTAGATAAACTATTGGATATAAGAGCAACGTCAACTCACCAACATTACGACCAGGAATACGACTTTCCCGAAGCGGATCCTCTGTTTGGCCCACCACCCAGGACAGACAGAGCGGTCAGAGCGGTCTTCTGGTCAGGATCCATAGACGGGCACATCGCGCACCGCTCCCGAGCATACTACTCGCCAATGTCCAGTCTCTTGACAACAAGGTAGACGAAACCCGAGCAAGGGTAGCCTTCCAGAGAGACATCAGAGACTGTAACGTTCTCTGTTTCATGGAAACATGGCTCACTCGAGACGGGCTATCGGAGTCGGTACAGCCAGCTGGTTTCTTCACACATCGCGCCGACAGAAACAAGCATCTCTCTGGTAAGAAGAAGGGCGGCGGTGTGTGTCTTATGATTAACGAGACGTGGTGTGATCATAACAACATACAGGAACTTTAGTCCTTTTGTTCACCTGACTTAGAATTCCTCACAATCAAATGCCGACCGCATTATCTACCAAGAGAATTCTCTTCGGTCATAATCACAGTCGTGTATATTCCCCCCCAAGCAGACGCATTGACAGCCCTGAACGAACTTCATTGGACTCTATGTAAACTGGAAACCACATATCCTGAGGCTGCATTTATTGTAGCTGGGGATTTTAACAAGGCTAATCTGAAAACAAGGCTCCCTAAATTTTATCAGCATATCGATTGCGCGACCCGGACCGGTTAAACCCTGGATCATTGTTATTCTTACTTCTGCGACGCATATAAGGCCCTCCCCCACCCTCCTTTTGGAAAAGCTGACCACAACTCCATTTTGTTGCTCCCAGCCTATAGACAGAAACTAAAACAGGAAGCATCCGTGCTCAGGTCTGTTCAACGCAGGTCCGACAAATCGGATTCCACGATTGCTTCGATCACATGGACTGGGATATGTTCCGCATAGCGTCGAACAACAACATTGATGAATACGCTGATTCGGTGAGCGAGTTTATTAGCAAGTACATCGGTGATGTTGTACCCACAGCGTCTATTAAAACATTCCCCAACCAGAAACCGTGTACTGATGGCATCCTTCACGCAAAACTGAAAGCGCGAAGTAATCAGAGTAAGGTGACTGGAAACATGACCGAATACAAACAGTGTAGCTATTCCCTCCGCAAGGCAATCAAACAAACTAAGTGTCAGTCTAGATACAAAGTAGAGTCGCAATTCAATGGCTCAGACATGCGAGGTATATGTTCAGGGTCTACAGTCAATCACGGACTACAAAATAAAAACTAGCCCCGTCGTAGACCACGATGTCTTGCTCCCAGACAAACTAAACAACTTCTTAGCTCGCTTTGAGGACAATACAGTGCCACTGACACGGCCCGCTACCAAAACCTGCGGGCTCTCCTTCACTGCAGCCAACGTGAGTAAAACATTTAAACATGTTAACCCTTGCAAGGCTGCAGGCCCAGACGGCATCCCCAGCCGCGTCCTCAGAGCATGCGGAGACCAGCTGGCTGGTGTGTTTACGGATATATTCAATCAATCCTTATCCCAGTCTGCTGTTCCCACATGCTTCAAGAGGGCCACCATTGTTCCTGTTCCCAAGAAAGCTAAGGTAACTGAGCTAAATGACTACCGCCCCGTAGCACTCACCTTCATCATCATGAAGTGCTTTGAGAGACTAGTCAAGGACCATATCACCTCCACCCTACCTGACACCCTAGACCCACTCCAATTTGCTTACCGCCCCAATAGGTCCACAGATGACGCAATCGCAATCACACTGCCCTAACACATCTGGACAAGAGGAATTCCTATGTAAGAATGCTGTTCATCGACTACAGCTCAGTATTTAATACCATATTACCCTCCAAACTCGTCATTAAGCTCGAGACCCGGGGTCTCGACCCAGCCCTGTGCAACTGGGTCCTGGACTTCCTGATGGGCCGCCCCCAGGTGGTGAGGGTAGGCAACAACATCTCCACCCCGCTGATCCCCAACACTGGAGCCCCACAAGGTTGCATTCTCAGCCCTCTCCTGTACTCCCTGTTCACCCATGACTGCGTGGCCATGCACGCCTCCACCTCAATCATCAAGTTTGCAGACGACACTACAGTGGTAGGCTTGATTACCAACAACGACAAGATGGCCTACAGGGAGGAGGTGAGGGCACTCGGAATGTGTGGTCTCAGGAAAATAACCTCGCACTCAATGTCAACAAAACAAAGGAGATGATCGTGGACTTCAGGAAACAGCAGAGGGAGCAGCCCCCTATCCACATCGACTGGACAGTAGTGGAGAGGGTGGAAAGTTTTAAGTTCCTCGGCATACACATCACGGACAAACTGAAATGGTCCACCCACACAGACAGTGTGGTGAAGAAGAAGAAGGCGTAGCAGCGCCTCTTCAACCTCAGGAGGCTGAAGAAATTTGGCGTGTCACCAAAAACACTCACAAACTTTTACAGATGCACAATCGAGAGCATCCTGTCGGGCTGTATCACCGCCTGGTATGGCAACTGCGCCGCTCACAACCGTAAAGCTCTCCAGAGGGTAGTGAGGTCTATACAACGCCTCATCGGTGGCAAACTACCTGCCCTCCAGGACACCTACACCACCCGATGTCACAGGAAGGCCAAAAAGATCATCAAGGACAACAACCACCCAATCCACTGTCTGTTCACCCCGCACCCCGCTATCCAGAAGGCGAGGTCAGTACAGGTGCATCAAAGCGGGGACCGAAAGACTGAAAAACAGCTTCTATCTCAAGGCCATCAGACTGTTAAACAGCCATCACTAACACTGAGTGGCTGCTGCCAACATACTGACTCAACTTTAATAATGGAAAAATTGATGTAATAAATGTATCACTAGCCACTTTAAATAATGCCACTTTATATAATGTTTACATACCCTACATTACTCATCTCATATGTATATACTGTACTCTATACCATCTACTGCATCTTGCCTATGCCGTTCGGCCATCACTCATTCATATATTTTTATGTACATATTCTTATTCATTCCTTTACACTTGTGTGTACAAGGTAGTTGTTGTGAAATTGTTAGGTTAGATTACTTGTTAGATATTACTGCATGGTCGGAACTAGAAGCACAAGCATTTCGCTACACTTGCATTAACATCTGCATGTAACAAATAACATTTGATTTGATTTAAAGGGCCTCATTGCCAAAATCTCGAAGTTAAGCGGAAAATAGATGAGACACAATTTCCTACTTCAATCAATCAGTCCATTTTGAATTTGTTATAAATCCATTTGGTAAGGAATGTAGCTTGTTTAGCCCATCAGATATGTTTTATAGGCTTTCATTTCTGTAGGCCTAACGGGAGCTTGTGTGCACACGCTTAGCATGCGTGTGTGGAGGTAGTGCAATTGAATGAGAGAGGGGAAAGGGGGAATTTTGGGAGAACGGTGTGATGCTTGGGTTTGTTTTTGTTTTTTTGCAGTATTTGAATTTCTCTGGTTAAAGATAAAGCATTGACATCTGTTTGAGTACTCATGTCCATCCCTAGGTACTTCCCGAGTGTTTGCTTGTAAGCAGGAATCAGGAGGATAGATATGGTCAGATTTGCCAAAGGGAGGGCGAGGGAGAGTTTTGTATGTGTTTCTGTGTGTGGAGTAAAGGTGATCTAGTTCTCTAGTTACACAGGTGACATGCTGTTAAAAATGAGGTCAAGTTTCCCTGTAATAAAATCACTGTCCACGAGAAGCGCTGTTTCTGGATGAGCATTTTCTTGTTTGCTTATGGCCATATACAGCTTGTTGAGTGTTGTCTTAGTGCCAGCATCGGTTTGTGGTGGTAAATAGACAGCTAGTATGGTATGCAGCTTATCATGAGGTATTCTAACTCAGGTGAGCCAAACTTGAGACTTCCTTGACATTAGAGATCATGCGCCAGCTGTTGTTAACAAAGACACACCCCTCCACCTCTTATCTTACCCGAGGCTGCCTTCTGATCTTGATGATGCATGGAAAAGACAACGAAATGTATATTACCCATGTACTTGTTCAGCTACGACTCCCGAGAAACATAGGATATTATAGTTCTTTAAGTCCCGTTGATAGGATAGTCTCGGACGGAGCTCGCCAGTTTGTTCTCAAGTGATTGCACGTTCACCCACAAAACAGAGGGCAATGACGGTCTAGATGCTCGCCGACATAGTCTTATCATGACGCCGCTTCACTTGTACCACATGTAGATGCAGCCAAGCGGACATCAAACCAACTCAGGTGCTTAAAGGGGTCTTAGGAGGATATCTAAAGGTGGGGAGACTCACCACACACTCCAGGCCCCCTGTGCCCTCTGGTGGCCCCCAGGACAGGCGACAGACAGACAGAGCGGGCTCCTCTCCACCCAGTCCCTCCATCCATTAGCCACTCCAGAGCCCTCGGTTATTACTGTCTGACCTCACACTGTGACTGGGAGGGGGGAATTTCAAACTGTGATCGCTGTAAGGTCAGGTTGGTCAGGTCAGTCAATCCTATTCCTCTGTTATAGAACACTGCTCATCAGCAGCTTTCCTGTGTATTATAACCCACATTCATTAGGTAGCAAATGGCAGAATACGGGGAGGGACAAGATGAACTTGACCAATAAGAAACACTTTTTTGTTTTCTGTTGCAAAATGTTTTTCTAGAGTGTACACTAAATGTAGCACATTTCCAAATATTGATGAAGATGTTGCTGTGCCATCCCTCAGTGATTTTTCTAGGTCTCTGTGTGCCGTTGGATAAACAATGGGCTTAATTTGATGACTAAAGGGCTGAGACATGCTAAACACTGATATCTGATGTACCTCACAACATTGTGCCCTGTCACGCCCCGTGGTGCAGAACCAGCGTGTTTGATGCACACAGACGGACAGACACACCACACAGACCGACAGACACACCACACAGACGGATAGACACCACACAGACGGACAGACACACCACACAGACGGATAGACATACACACACAGACACACACTGGGGCCAATGTGTTCCCGATTAACTTGTTGAATCAGCTTTGTTAAACTGCCCCGCAGGATTTGGATAAGTGATTGTCATTGAATCTGCATAATTAGGAAATCATGGCGTCGGAATACAAATGCTCCAACTAACTCTCAACTCCACAGACGCTCCCTCTCCCCTGGCCTTGCAGTAAACCAAGCATGAATAATCATTAGGTACACCGACACTACAGGCGGAAATAACACTGTCGCTGCATGCTACATATTTCATCCACAGTCTGGCAGAGAGTGCTGTGGTACTAGGCTACAGACACATTGAAAAGCCCTCTCTCTCTCTCTCTCTCTCTCAAGCCCATTTTACACAACAGGTCTGGCAGCTAGCGGTGGTTAGGCTTTATCAGTGGAGCAGAGAGCAGTGTTAGCTCTTAGCGCTCATTAGGGACATGTCATTCCCCTGGGGAACTGTGTGGCGGCCAATGAGAAGTGACAGGAAGGCCAGACAATGGAGCCCCGTCTTTACAGCCTCTGCAATTGTCCCCAGACACACATACACTCTTCACACATGGCAGTGACTGGCCCTCTAACCACCGAACCACACACACATGTACAAGCACACACACACATTGAGCACAACAGCAGTGTTTTAGGGACAGCGGGGTGTTTGTTCAGCGTAGTTATTGTTTAACAATGTTAATGTCGACTCAGTCACTCTCAACATGCATACATTCATCTAGGATGTAGTTAATCTTTGTGATTAAACTCTTACATTCTCAGCCATGCTCTCCAAATAAACTCATAGCCATAGCATATTTTTGAATAACATGTGTTGCTGCGCTCTGCTGGCATCAGTATGAATTGCACCCTGCTCCTTTTCTTGATTTTTTTGGTGTAAAATGTGCTTTCAGTATTGACTGATAGTATAGGAATGCAGGATTGTGTTATTTTCTCTGTTGTAGGATTCACCAGATTACACTAATGTCCAGGAGCTGAAATATCTTGACATGGTCATATCAGAAGCTCTGCGCCTCTACCCGCCTGGTTTCAGGTAAGAGCCTTGTAGTATTGATAATATTGACATTAGAATGATTCACAAGACAACTCTCTTATGTACTGTATATGGCCATGTTTGGGCTTCCAAGTGGCGAAGCGGTCTGAGGCACTGCATCTCAGTGATAGAGGTGTCACTACAGACCATGGTTAGATTCTGTATCACAACCGGCCGTGATTGGGAGTCCCATAGGGCGGCGCACAATCGGCCCAGCGTCATCCGGGTTAGGGCTTGGTCAGGGTAGGCCGTCATTGTAAATAAGAATTTGTTCTTAACTGACTTGCCTAGTTAAATAAAATAAATGTTCCCCATGTTTCCATAGTTCATCACTTCATTATGTGCATTGTGGAAACTAAGCAACCATTTTGTTTCAGGTTTGCCCGTGACGTTGACGAGGACTGCATGGTGAATGGACAGTTCCTACCCAAAGGAGCCACTCTGGAGATCCCTGCAGGCTATCTGCACTATGATCCAGAGTACTGGCCCGAGCCAGAGAAGTTCATCCCTGAGAGGTAGGCGGCAGTCAGTCTCCTGTAGCTCAGTAATTAGGTTCCATTTCTATCGGTCTACCATAGAGAAGTCCCAGCACAGCTACATTGTTACACAGCACAGCTACAGTACACTGTCACTGCCTCACATTATGTTAATGTTCTGTACAACATGGAGTGACAACATTGACACGTGATAATACAACACAGAAGTATAGTATCAGATTCTATTCCATACTGACCACTGAGGCCTCTACTCTGCCATTCAGATTCACAGTGGAGGCC
The DNA here is from genome assembly GCF_029448725.1 of Salvelinus fontinalis. Taxonomy (NCBI): domain Eukaryota; kingdom Metazoa; phylum Chordata; class Actinopteri; order Salmoniformes; family Salmonidae; genus Salvelinus; species Salvelinus fontinalis. Next base: position 27,201,286 of record NC_074673.1, on the reverse strand, counting down.
AAGGCCAGCAGACACCCGTTTGTGTACCTGCCGTTTGGGGCGGGGCCCCGCAGCTGTGTCGGCATGAGGCTGGCCCAGCTGGAGATCAAGATGGCCCTGGTGCATGTCTTCAGGAAGTTCAACATTGTGGCCTGCACAGACACCAAGGTGGGTTAAACCTCTGAGTCCATGTTCTCTAAAGAGTCTTAGAGTAGGAGTGCTGATCTAGGATCAGGTCACCCCTGTCCATATAAGCATATTGATCTATGATCTAAAAAGCAAAACTGATCCTAGATCAACATTCATACTGATACGCTTTATGAATACGGGCCCATATTTCTTATTTTGGCACTTATCCCAACCTCCATTTGTAAAGGTCATAATACGATTGAAAATACAGAGTCACATGTATACAACCCAGTCTATGCTGTATCCTAGCTCTTTAACATGTTGCTCTTCTACATGTATGTTGTAGGTTCCTCTGGAGTTGAAGTCTCACACCACTCTCGGACCCAAGAATGGCATCTATGTGACAATCACTAAAAGAGAGATAGAGGGAGAACCAGCGAATGCCCCTGCAGAAGAATAGCTCTGTTCTGTATCTGCTCTCTAGAACGTAGTGTGATTTCTACAGATACATTATCCATCCAGTGACTGCTTATTTTAAGGCTAAACATAAAGTAACATTAACCTAGCCTGGTCCCAGATCTGTTTGTGCTGTCTTGCTAACTTCTATGGTTATTGTCACACTTTTGGCGCTCCCTTTACATAAGAGAGTTGGCAATAAAGCACAAACAGATTTTTATTTTATTTATCGTTATTTTACCAGGTAAGTTGACTGAGAACACATTCTCATTTGCAGCAACGACCTGGGGAATAGTTACAGGGGAGAGGAGGGGGATGAATGAGCCAATTGTAAACTGAGGATTATTAGGTGACCATGATGGTTTGAGGGCCAGATTGGGAATTTAACCAGGACACCGGGGTTAACACCCCTACTCTTACGATAAGTGCCATGGGATCTTTAATGACCTCAGAGTCAGGACACCCATTTAACGTCCCATCCGAAAGACGGCACCCTACACAATCACTGCCCTGGGGCATTGGGATATTTTTTAGACCAGAGGAAAGAGTGCCTCCTACTGGCCCTCCAACACCAATTCCAGCAGCATCTGGTCTCCCATCCAGGGACTGACCAGGACCAACCCTGCTTAGCTTCAGAAGCAAGCCAGCAGTGGTATGCAGGGTGGTATGCTGCTGGCAAGATCAGCAGATCTGAGTCCAGGCTAGCATTAACCTCTTCTTTTAAGTTAAACATCTAAAAGTATTTGGTTAAATGTACTTAAGTGTCAAAAGTAAAACATTTCAAATTCCTTATATTAAGCAAACCAGACGGTACCATTTTTATTTTACTTTGAAAAATTATGGATAGACAGGGACACATTCCAACACGCAGACATCATTTTCAAATTAAGCATGTGTGTTTAGTGAGTCCGCCAGATCAGAGGCAGTAGGCATGACCGTGAATTGCACTATTTTCCTATTCTGCTAAGCATTCAAAATGTAACAAGTACTTTTGGGTGTCAGGGAAAATGTGTGGAGTAAAAAGTACATTATTAAAAGTAAAAGTTGTCAAAAATAAGTCTAGTAATAAGTACAGATACCCCCAAAAACTACTTCAGTAGTACTTTAAAGTATTTTTTACTTAAGTACTTTATGCAACTGCTTCCATGGTAAATGACAAATTGCACAGAAAAAGTGAGGTTGGGCCAGGGGCAGCTCACCTTTTTAATCAGCCAGTGTACTGAATGGAGGTCAAGCCCTCCAAGAAGCCCCTGCCAATGGCACAATGATTCTGCAGGTGATTCTGCAGAACTAGAGAGAGGGGGAGGAGAAGCATGCTGGGGAAACTGTGAGCTGATGGGAGGGGGAAGACTGGAAAACTCTTCTTATAACAAAATAACAACATTCCTTGACATCTGTATAAATTCATATTGATATCCATTGTTACTGAATAGTCACTGCAGGACTGCATTAAAGGAAAGGATCAATTCAAAGTATAATGTATGTTAGAACATGCCCATGAACTATTAAAGGGATAGTTCACCCAAATTACAAAATTATATAATATTGGTTTTCCTGTAAGCAGTCTATGGATAAGACAGCAATCCATGCTTTAGTTTGGTTTACCTGTCCACTGTCTCCAAATGCTATTCAATTACCTTGTCCATAGACTTTTTACAAGGTAAAGTAATCCGAATGTTTTTGTCATTTGGATGGACTATCCCTTTAAGGATTGGTATTGTCTCTCCCAACAGCTCTGACTGGAAAGTGAGTCTTTGCAAGCGTCTTCGCAATTATCCATCATAACAGTGTAGGCATTGACTAAATGTTATAGGACCCCCCCTCACAGATTTCCAAATCTTTCATCTTTAAAATGCAGCTATGATTTACATGAAGGTAATACTCTTAAGATCATGACTCGATGAGAGCGGAAAGCAATATCAGCTCACTCCATTTCTCATTGCCTCTTAAGTTGAAAAGCTCTGATGTTACTGTGTATGATTTCTTTAAACTTGACTGTATAGACTTTTACCAATGGGATGGTATTAATTGTGTTGATTTGGAGTGTTGCTCTGCAATTTGATGTTTCATATTCATTAAATGTGAAATTAATAATCAAAATCAGGGAAAGATGTTATCAATATACATTCTGAAAAATTCCATTTTAATTGAAAGGAATAATGAAAGAGTAAACGCAACGGTGGACTAAATGCTGAAATGGAAAAGAATCTCTCACAATCATTCAGAATGTGTGTAACATTTAATAGTTCATGTTTTATCTATTTAGCGTCTGATTTCTTGAATGTTGTCAATGAGGAAGAAACTGAGTAAAGAGCCATTTTATTGCAGTGTAACAATTTCCATGTGTACATAAATATAGAAGACCCAATGACCATTAAATAAAAACCTACCCGTGTTCTAGCGGTTACAGGGCCGTAGACCCTGGCACACATATACTGTGTGGGCATGGGTTCAAATCTGACCCAGTGCCCTTCTGACTCACATCTCTCTCCTTCATTTCCTGGGTTCTCACCATTGTTCCATCAACCAATAAAATATGTAAGGAGTGGGATTGCCACATGCCTTAAAAAAATGAAATATAGAAAAAGAGCTTGATCCTCTGCAACCGTTGTGCCATGTGTTATGTTATGCTGTTATATAAAAGAAAAGTAAAACACCTTAGGGCTGGGTCAATTCAATTCGCCGAAGTTAAGCGCTATAGCGTGATTTTTTAAAAAAAAAGGTCATTTCTGATTAAGCCGGCATATACAGCATTTACTGTGAATGCAAATCAAATGTTATTGATCACGTACACATGGTTAGCAGATGTTATTGTGAGTGTAGCGAAATGCTTGTGCTTCTAGGTTCGACAGTGCAGTAATATCTAACAATTCCACAACAACTACCTAATACACACAAATCTAAAGGGATGGATTAAGAATATATACACATACAAATATATGGCTGAGCGATGACCGAGCGGCATAGGCAAGATGCAATAGATGGTATAAAATACAGTATATACATATATGAGTAATGCAAGATATGTAAACATTAAAGTGGCATTAATAATGACTAGTGATCCATTTATTAAAGAGGCCAATGATTTCAAGTCTGTATGTAGGCAGCAGTCTCTGTGTTAGTGATGGCTGTTTAACAGTCTGATGGCCCAGCTTTGATACACCTATACTGACCTTGCTTTCTGGATGATAGCGGGGTGAACAGGCAGTGGTGCGGGTGGTTTTGTCCTTGATGATCTTTCTGGTCTTTCTGTGACATCGGGTGCTGTAGGTGTCCTGGAGGGCAGGTAGTTTGCCCCTGGTGATACGTTGTGCAGACCGCACCACCCTCTGGAGAGCCTTGCGGTTGTGGGCGGTGCAGTTGTCATACAAGGTGGTGATACAGCCCAACAGGATGCTCTCAATTGTGCATCTGTAAAAGTTTGTGAGGGTCTTAGGTGACAAGCCAAATTTATTCCACCTCCTGAGGTTGAAGAGGCGTGTTGCGCCTTCTTCACCACACTGTGTGGGTGGACCATTTCAGTTAGTCAGTGATGAGTACGCAGAGGAACTTAAAACTTTCCACTTTCTACACTGCTGTCCCGTCGATGTGGATAGGGGGGTGCTCCCTCTGCCGTTTCCTGAAATCCATGATCATCTACTTTGTTATGTTGACATTGAGTGAGAGGTTGCTTTCCTGACACCACACTCCGAGTGCCCTCACCTCCTCCCTGTAGGCTGTCTCGTAGTTGTTGGTAATCAAGCCCACTACTGTCGTGTCGTCTGCAAACTTGATTGAGTTGAAGGCGAGCATGGCCACACAGTCATGGGTGAACAGGGAGTACAGGAGGGGGCTGAGCACGCACCCTTATTGGGCCCCAGTGTTGAGGATCAGTGAAGTGGAGATGTTTCCTACTTTCACCACCTGGGGGCGGCCCGTCAGGAAGTCCAGGACCCAATTGCACAGGGCCGGGTTGAAACCCAAGGCCTCAAGCCTAATGATGAGCTTGGAGGGTACTATGGTGTTGAATGCTGAGCTGTAGTCAATGAACAGCATTCTTACATAGGTATTCCTCTTGTCCAGTTGGGATAGGGCAGTGTGCAGTGTGATGGAGATTGCATCTTCTGTGGACCTATTGGGGCGGTATGCAAATTGAAGTGGATTTAGGGTGGCAGGTAAGGTGGAGGTGATATGATCCTTGACTAGGCTCTCAAAGCACTTCATGACAACAGAAGTGAGTGCTATGGGGCGGTAGTCATTTAGTTAATTTATCTTTGCCTTCTTGGGTACAGGAACAATGGTGGCCCTCTTGAAGCATGTGGGGACAGCAGACTGGGATAAGGAGAGATTCAATATGTCCGTAAACACATCAGCAAGCTGGTCTGCACATGCTCTGAGGATGCGGCTAGGGATGCCGTCTGGGCCGGCAGCCCTGCGAGGGTTAACACGTTTAAATGTCTTACTCGCATCGGCCACGGAGAAGGAGAGGGGGAGCCCCGCAGTCCTTGGTAGCGGGCCGCGTCGGTGGCATGGTATCATCCTCAAAGCGGGCAAAGGTGTTTAGTTTGTTTTGGGAGCAAGACGGTGTCCATGACGTGGCTGGTTTTCTTTTTGTAGTCCATTATTGCCTGTAGACCCTGCCACATACATCTCGTGTCTGAGCCGTTGAATTGTGACTCCACTTTGCACCTATACCGACATTTCGCTTGTTTGATTACCTTGCGGAGGGAATAACTACACTGTAATCTGCCATATTCCCAGTCATCTTTTTATGGTTAACTGCGGTGGTTCGCGCTTTTAGTTCTGCACAAATGCCACCATCTATCCACGGTTTCTGGTTAGGGTAGGTTTTAATAGTCACAGTGGGTACAACATGCACTTCCTTATAAACTCACTCACCGAATAAATTGATATTATTCTGAGGCTGCACCAAACATTTCCCAGTCCACGTGATCAAAACAATCTTGAAGCGTGGATTCCTGAGTGGTCAGACCAGGGTTGAATAGTTCTCGTCACGCATACATCCTGCCTATAGGACGGGAGGAGCAAAATGGAGTCATGTTCAGATTTGCCGAAGGGAGGGCCGTGTATGCATCGCGGAAGTTAAGAGTAGCAGTGACCCAGTGTATTGCCCGCACGAGTGCTACAATCAATATGCTGATAGAATTTAGGTAGCCTTGTTCTCATTTGCTTTGTTAAAATCCCCAGCTACAATAAATGCAGCCTTAGGATATATGGTTTCCAGTTTGCATATAGTCCAGTGAAGTTCCTTGAGGTCCGTTGTGGTATCAGCTTGAGGGAGGATATACACGGCTGTGACAATAACCGACGAGAATTCTCTTGGGAGATAAGATGGTCAGCATTTGATTGTGAGGAATTCTGGGTCAGGTGAACAAAAGAACTTGAGTTCCTGTATGTTGTTACAATTACATCATGAAACATACACCCCCGCCCTTCTTCCCTGAGAGATGTTTATTTCTGTCGGGACGGCATAAAGAATCCCGGTGGCTGTACTGACTCCAACATATCCCGAGAGAGCCATGTTTCCATGGAACAGTATGTTACAATCCATGAGGTCTCTCTGGAAAACAACCCTTGCCCTAATTTTGTCTACCTTGTTATCTAGAGACTGGACATTGGCGAATAATATACTCGGAAGCAGTGGGTGGTGTGCAAGCCTCCAAAGTCTGACCAGGAGGCCGCTCCGTCTACCTCTTCTGAGGCAACGTTATTTTGGGTCGGTCTCTGGGATCAGATCAAATGCCCTGGATGGTGGTGTGAACAAAGGATCCGCTTCGGGAAAGTCGTATTCCTGGTCGTAATGTTGGTACGTTGACGTCGCTCTGATATCCAATAGTTCTTCCCGGCTGTATGTAATAACACTTAAGATTTTCTGGGCTAACAATGTAAGAAATAACACATAAAAAGATACGGACTAGAAGCGACTGTGAGCGTTGGAACATTGCCTTTAAATTTTAATCATGCTATTGCACTGAACTTTGGCGATATTATAATAATAATTATTTACTTCATAACAAAAAAATACCAAAACCTAGCCCCAATTCAATAAATCACTAGCCCCATTTCAATAAATAACAGAAATACAGTAGGTAGAGCATGTGAGGACTGTTAGCAAGTCACAAAATATCAGTTGTCGTCAGTGGAAGATTGGTATGGACCCCTGTGGATTTAAGGAGTACTCAATTAGGTATTCAGGATAAATCTGCTGTTTCTCAAACACAACAAAAATGGATGGGTTGTTTTCTGAGTTGACACAGCTGTCGTAGAGGACCTTGCTGGTGCTTTTCTGAGGTGGACGACGGTATGTTTCACACCCATTGGTGAACTCTCCAACCAAGACCAGAGCCACAAACATAATCTTCTTGCTATTGCTCTGAGATCTTATGTACGCGTCAGAGTAAGAGGCATCTCTAGCAAAGTAGCTCCCTGGAAAATAACAACAACAGCGTGTTAGAGACAAATGTTTCAAAAGTCTAGCAGAAACATTTGCTTTTATGTGACTTGATATAGCAATAGAGAGAGATTCACCTAGGCCATAAAGTGTTCCATTGACACCGCAGGTCCTCCAGTCAAAGTTCTGTTCACAGATGACATCTATGATAGAGTGATCTGTGCCGTGGAACAATTGTCTCTCATCAACCGGTTTCCCGCCATTCTTTTTCATCATCTGTTCCTTCTGCCTAACCACAAGCACACAAAACAATACATTAAAAGGGATAGTTCAGCAAATGTACATATTAAGATATTTGTTTCCTTACCTTGAACGCAATCTATGGACAAGGAGTGGCTGCAATCCATACATTTGGTTTTGTTAAAACTAGCCACTGCAAACACATGCTTATACAGTAAAACGTCAAAGATACGAACCTCAAAAGTTGCAGACTGACCGGTCAACAAACAGGAAATATCAAACAGGGACATTAATTAAATTTAGCAAGTTTGAAATATCATGCCTAAATATTCTCTTAGCCCTTTACACTGGTTGGAATTGGCCTATATGGATAGGGCTAAATGTAAATGTGTTTTACAGAAGAAATATGAAAAGCATATGTATAACCATGGTAGCAATTTAAAGACAACAATTGAGTTGATGGGGAAATTATTATACCAAAAGGTCAAGACACAACAGGGTGGCAGGTAGCCTCGAGGTTAGCATGTTGGGCCAGTAACCAAATGGTTGCTGATTTGATTATCTGAGAAAACAAAATAAAAATCTATAGCTGTTAAGTGAGCAAGGCACTTAACCCTAATTTCTCCAGGGGCGCTGTACAATGGTGACCCTGGCCATGACCACTCCCTGCGGGTGTTTCAGGGGGAGTTTGGATATGTAAAAATAAACACTTGTGTGTAACAGGACAAATAAGCACCCCCCACGCCCAAATTATTATTGACAGTTCACAAGACTGAAAACAAACATTACACTGGATTTTACATTTGGTGTACTTTTCGCTGCAAATACTTTGCATACATTCAGTAACATAATAATATTCCTGGGAAATGTGGGGTAAGTGCAACATAAGACAAAAAAATGACAACAGTTTGAGTGAGGACTAACTGGTGTCTCCAAGTGGCCCCACACACACCTCTCCAAAATGTGCACAGTTCCTAAGTCATTTCAATAAACTTGTGTCTCAGAGTCTTCAACCATAAGGTGTTTGAGCTCTCCTAGCTGTGACGCTGTGGATCTACGGCAAGTACTTTGTAGTTGTTTTCTTTGGAATTACAACCCTGCATCCCCGCCATTACACAATTACTGGTGTGACGAAAATGAGCATTCTGTTCAGAACAATGCAGGGTATGACGTCTTGTAACTGTACATCAAACATGGTGATCATAAATATTGACTGTATATGTCATCAGTTTAATGATTTGGAAATGTGAAGTGCACATTAATGGACTCACAGGTGTTTGGTTTGCTTGTATGACAAAGCCATATTTATTATAAATCCTCAATATCATCTTTCAAAATACAATTTACAGCATCTCCCCTCAATCAAAAACAAAATGTGCAAAAGTTGCCTAATTAGCAGGAGGGATGAGGGCAACTTTTTGTCACGCGAGGTGCTCAAGTTCAGAGTGGCTCTCAGTCAAAACCCGTACAACGCAGAGCATGAGCAGTGCCCAATTTGGCTGGAGCGCAGAGTTCCAGTCCCCTCACCCACTCCAATTTCATTCCAGTAGCACTCACTTCATGAGCTCAGGTCATGCCCGCCCCAGCATAGCCCCTTTCTTTAGCTACTGTCATGGAGTTTGCTAAATATTTTCATAAAGAAACTGATAAAAAAAAACATTCAGGTGCAAAATCAAGGTGACTTACAAAGATGAGGACCAAGAGCAAGAAAGGGAATGCAGTGATGTTGTGTCCACAACTAAAGAATCACTGTGGAATCTGAAAAGACATGTATCCCGAAAGCATGATGGTGTACTTACTACGTGCACATGCTAACAGAACAGAATGAAGTGGGTAACTAGCTATGTGTCATTGTAGCAAAGTATTTAGAAACCAAAAAATCTACTCTTAAAAGTTTAGTTTATTTTGTCCCAATAGGCCTGCTGACATATTACCTCTCAAGGAGCTTTCTGTTTTGATAGGGTTATGTTGCCTAAAAATCTGTAGACCTACCAACAACATCAAAAAAGCTATGCATCCCTACCCAACATGGCAAGAGTAGCCCGAAGGGTGTTTAGCATCCCTCTGCAAGGGCGGAGAGGGTATTCTCAAATCAAAGCAAATGTTATTGCTCACATACACATATTTAGCAGATGTTATTCTGGGTGTAGCGAAATGCTTCGGTTCCTAGCTCCAAAAGTAAAATAATGAAATATATATAAGGACGAGCAATGTCGGTGTGGCATTGACTAAAATACAGTCAAATAGAATACAGTATATACAGTCATGGCCAAAAGTTGAGAATGACACAAATATTAATTTTCAAAGTCTGCTGCCTCAGTGTCTTTAGATATTTTTGTGAGATGTTACTATGGAATACTGAATTATAATTAAAAGCATTTCATAAGTGTCAAAGGCTTTCATTGACAATTACATGAAGTTGATGCAGAGTCAATATTTGCAGTTTTGACCCTTCTTTTTCAAGACCTCTGCAATCCACCCTGGCATGCTGTCAATTAACTTCTGGGCCACATCCTGACTGATGGCAGCCCATTCTTGCATAATCAATGCTTGGAGTTTGTCAAAATTTGTGGGTTTTTGTTTGTCCAACCGCCTCTTGAGGATTGACCACAAGTTCTCAATGGGATTAAGGTCTTTTGCCTTATGGCAAGGTGCTCCATCATGCTGGAAAAGGCATTGTTCGTCACCAAACTGTTCCTGGATGGTTGGGAGAAGTTGCTCTTGGAGGATGTGTTGGTACCATTCTTTATTCATGACTGTGTTCTTAGGCAAAATTGTGAGTGAGCACACTCCCTTGGCTGAGAAGCAACCCCACACATAGTGGTCTCAGGATGCTTTACTGTTGGCATGACACAGGACTGATGGTAGCGCTCACCTCGTCTTCTCCGGACAAGCTTTTTTCCGGATGCCCCCCCCCCCCCAAAAAAAATAATAATAAATCAGAAAGGGGATTCAGAGAAATTGACTTTACCCCAGTCCTCAGCAGTCCAATCCCTGTACCTTTTGCAGAATATCAGTCTGTCCCATGTTTTTCCTGGAGGGAAGTGGCTTTTTTGCTGCCCTTCTTGACACCAGGCCATCCTCCAAAAGTCTTCACCTCACTGTGTGTGCAGATGCACTCACACCTGCCTGCTGCCATTCCTGAACAAGCTCTGTACTGGTCGTGCCCCGATCCCGCAGCTGAATCAACTTGCTGGACTTTCTTGGGCGCCCTGAAGCCTTCTTCACAACAATTGAACCACTCCCCTTGAAGTTCTTGATGATCCGATAAATGGTTGATTTAGGTGCAATCTTACTGGCAGCAATATCCTTGCCTGTGAAGCCCTTTTTGTGCAAAGCAATGATGACGGCACGTGTTTCCTTGCAAGTAACCATGTTTGACAGAGGAAGAACAATGATTCCAAGCACCACCCTCCTTTTGAAGCTTCCAGACTGTTATTTTTACTCAATCAGCATGATAGAGTGATCTCCAGCCTTGTCCTCGGCAACACTCGCACCTGTGTTAATGAGAGAATCACTGACCTGATGTCAGCTGGTCCTTTTTTGGCAGTGCTGAAATGCAGTGGAAATGTTTTTTGGGGGGGATTCAGTCATTTGCTTGGCAAAGTGGAATTTTGCAATTCATCTGATCACTCTTTATAACATTCTGGAGTATATGCAAATTGCCATCATACAAACTGAGGCAGCAGACTGAAAATTAATATTTGCGTCATTCTCAACTTTTGGCGACGACTGTACATATGAGATGAGTAAAGCAGTATGTAAACATTATTAAAGTGGCCAGTGATTCCATGTCTATGTATATAGGGCAGCAGCCTCTAAGGTGCAGGGTTGAGTAGCTGGGTGGTAGCCGGCTAATGATGCCTATTTAACAGTGATGGCCTTGAGAGAGAAGCTGTTTTTCAGTTTCTCGGTCCCAGCTTTGATGACGTCAGACTATATAGGAGTCCTGGAGGGCAGGCAACCGCAGATGCGTAGGGCGGACCGCACCACCCTCTGGAGAGCCTTGCGGTTGAGGGCGGTGCAGTTGCCATACCAGGTGGTGGTACTGCCCAACAGGATGCTCTCAATTGTGCATCTGTAAAAGTTTGAGGGTCTTAGGGGCCTAGACAAAATTCTTCAGCCTCCTGAGGTTGAAGAGGCGCTGTTGTGCCTTCTTCACCACACGGTCTGTGTGGGTGGACCATTTCAGATTATCAGTGATGTGTACGCAGAGGAACTTGAAGCTTTCCACCTTTACTACGGTCTGGTCGATGTGGATAGGGGGGTGCTCCCTCTGCTGTTTCCTGAAGTCCACGATCAGCTCCTTTGTTTTGTTGAGGGAGAGGTTATTTTCCTGGCACCACTCCGCTAGGGCCCTCACCTCCTCCCTGTAGGCTGTTTCGTTGTTGTTGGTAATCAGGACTACCACTGTTGTGTCGTCTGCAAACTTCATGATTGAGTTGGAGGAGTGCGTAGCCACGCAGTCATGGGTGAACAGGGAGTACAGGAGTGGGTTGAGCACGCCACCATTGTGGGGCCCGTGTTGAGGATCAGCAAAGTGGAGGTGCTGTTTCCTACCTTCACCACCTGGGAGCGGCCCGTCAGGAAGTCCAGGGCAGGGTTCAGACCCCTGGCTCCGAGCTTAATGATGAGCTTGGAGCGTACTATGGTTTTGAAGTCTGAGCTGTAGTCAATGAACAGCATTCTTACATCGGAATTCCTCTTGTCCAGATGGGATAGGGCAGTGTGCAGTGCGATGGCGATTGCATTGTCTGTGGATCTATTGGGGCGGTAAGCAAATTGAAGTGGGTCTAGGGTGTCAGGTAACGTGGAGGTGATATGATCCTTAACTGGCCTCTCAAAGTACTTGATGATGACAGAAGTGAGCGCTACAGGGCGATAGCCAGTTCACTTACCTTTGCTTTCTTTGGTACAGGAACAATAGTGGACATCTTGAAGCAAGTTGGGACAGAAGACTGGCATAGGGAGAGATTGAATATATCCATAAACACGCCAGCCAGCTGGTCTGTGCGTGCTCGGAGGATGCGGCTAGGGATGCCGGCTAGGCCGGCAGCCTTGCGAGGATAAACACGCTTAAATTACTTACTCACATTGGCCCCGGAGAACAAGAGCCCACAGTCCTTGGGAGCGGGCTGCGTCGGTCGCACTGTGTTATCCTCAAAACGGGTGAAGAAGGTGTTTAGCTTGTCTGGGAGCAAGACGACGGTGTCCGCGACGTGGCTGGTTTTCCCTTTGTAATATGTGATTGTCTGTAGACCCTACCACATAGGTCTCGTGTCTGAGCCATTGAAATGCGACTCCACTTTGTCTCGGTACTGACATTTTGCCTGTTTGATTGCCTTACAGAGGGAATAACTACACGGTTTGTATTCGACCATATTCCCAGTCACCTTGCCATGGTTAAATGCGGTGTTTCACGCTTTCAATTTTGCATGAATGCTGCCATCTATCCACGGTTTCTGGTTTGGGTAGGTTTTAATAGACACTGTGGGAACATCCCCTATACATTGCCTGATGAACTCAGTCACTGTGTCCGTGTAAATGTCAATGTTACTCTCCGAGGCTACCCCAGAACATATCACAGTTCGCATGATCAAAACAATCTTGAAGCATGGATTCTGATTGGTCAGACCAGCATTGAATAGACCTTAGCACCGGTACTTCCTGTTTGAGTTTCTGCCTATAGGAAGGGAGGAGCAAAATGGAGTTGTGATCCGATTTGCAAAAAGGGAGGGCAGGGGAGGGCCTTGTAGGCGTTCTGAAAAGGCGTGTAGCAGTGATCTGTTTTTCCAAGCGAGTACTACAGTCAATTCTCCACTGCTGGCCTGCTCTCCAGGCATCGTCGCATGAGCCTGAAGCCACAGACTCTGGCCAAACTCATGTTTCTAAAAGTTAATTCAAAGGCCTAATAAGGTGTTTTTTGTTTCATAAGTAAGTCACAGCCTATATGTGCAACGAAATGTTGTTTAAATACTGAGTGCATAATGTTCATGCCAGCCAAGTGTGTCGCACTCACAAATGCTTCACAGTCTATTTATTTGTAGGCTATAGACTTTAATTATTTTATTTTTTATTTATTTTTTCACCTTTATTTAACCTCTCTTGGATACGTGAGACGTTAGCGTCCCACCTCTTCAACAGCCAATGAAACTGCTGGGCGCCAAATTCAAATACAGAAATACTCATTATACAAATTCTGAAAACAAACATATTTTACATAGGTTCAAAGATGAACTTCTTGTGAATCCAACCACGGTGTCAGATTTAAAAAATGCTTTACGTCGAAAGCATACCTTACGATTATTTGAGAACATAGCCCACTAGACAAATCATTACAAACAGTAGCCAACCAGGTAGAACAGTTACACAATTTAGAAATAGAGATAAAATTAATCCCTTACCTTTGATGATCTTCATATGGTTGCACTCAGCAGACATCAATGTACTCAATAAATGTTCCTTTTGTTCAATAAAGTCTCTTTATACCCAAAAACCTCAGTTTTGTTTGCGGGTTTTCTTCAGTAATCGACAGGCTCAAACGCAGTCAAAACAGGAAGAAAAAAAATCCAAATTGTATCCGTAAAGTTCATAGAAACATGTCAAACGTTGTTTATATTCAAACCTCAGGTTGTTTTTAGCCTAAATAATCGATAATATTTCAACCGGAATATAACGTCATCAATATAAAATGTAAACAAGAAAGGCCCTCTCTCGGTTGTGCGCATGAAAAAGCTTTGTGACAGTTTAGGGTCCACTCATTCAGACTGCTCTTACGTCATCATTTTTCAGAATACAACTTCTAAAGACTATTGACATCTAGTGGAAGGCATAGAAACTGCAATTTGAGTCCTAAGTCAATGGATACTGTAATGGCATTGAATAGAAAACTACAAAACCACAAAAAAAACTACTTCCTGAATGGGTTCTGTTATACTCAAAGACACTATTTTAACAGTTTTGGAAACTTTAGAGTGTTTTCTATCCAAATGTACCAGTTATATGCATATCATATCTTCTGGGCCCGAGAAACAGGCAGTTTAATTTGGGCACACTTTTCATCCAGAAGTCAAAATAGTGCCCCCTACCCAAGAGAGGTTAAAGTAAGTTAGTGAGGGAGATATGGCTCAAGGTTCAGTGATTTTTGCAAATGGTTCCAGTCATTGGCAGCAGAGAACTGTAAGGAAAGGCGGCCAAAGTAGGTGTTGGCTTTGGGGTTGCCCAATGAAATATACCTGCTGGAGCACGTGCTACGGGAGGGTTTTGCTATGTGACCAGTGAGCTGAGATAAGGTGGTGCTTTACTTAGCAAAGACTTATAGATGACCTGGAGCCAGTGGGTTTGGCGCCAAATATGTAGTGAGGGCCAGCCAACAAGAGCATACAGTTCGCAGTGGTGGGTAGTATATGGGGCTTTGGTGACAAAACAGATGGCACTGTGATAGACAACATCCAATTTGCTGAGTAGAGTGTTGGAGGCTATTTTGTAAATGACATCACCGAAGTCAAGGATCAGTAGGATAGTCAGTTTTACAAGGGTATGTTTGGCAGCATGAGAGAAGGATGCTTTGTTGTGAAGTAGGAAATTGATTCTAGATTTAATTTTGGATTGGAGATGCTTAATGTGAGTCTGGAGGAGAGTTTACAGTCTATCCAGACACCTAGGTATTTGTAGTTGTCCACATATTCTAAGTCAGAACAGTCCAGAGTAATTATGCTAGGCGGGCGGGCAGCAATCGGCTGAAGAGCATGCATTTAGTTTTACTAGCATTTAAGAGCAGTTGGAGGCCACGGAAGGAGTGTTGTATGGCATTGAAGCTCGTCTGGAGCCTGCCAGAGGTCCAGACAACAGACCCTCCGATTTGACACACTGAACTCTGAGAAGTAGTTGGTGAACCAGGCGAGGCAGTCATTTGAGAAGCCAAGGCTATTGAGTATGCCAATAACAATGCGGTGATTGACAGAGTCGAAAGCCTTGGCCAGGTCGATGTAGACGGCTGCACAGTACTGTCCTTTATCCATGGCGGATATGAAATCGCTTAGGACCTTGAGCGTGGTTTATGTGCACACCCATGACCAGCTCGGAAACCAGATTGCATAGCGGAGAAGGTACGGTGGGATTCGAAATGGTCGGTGATCTGTTTGTTAACTTGGCTTTTGAAGACTTTAGAAAGGCAGGGCAGGATGGATATACTCGTTTTTCAACCACTCCACAAATGTCATGTTAAGAAACTATAGTTTTGACAAGTCAGTTAGGACATCTACTTTGTGCATGACAAGTAATTTTTCCAACAATTGTTTACAGACAGATTATTTCACTGTATCACAATTCCAGTGGATCAGAAGTTCACATACACTAAGTTGACTGTGCATTTAAACAGCTTGGAAAATTCCAGAAAATTATGTCATGGCTTTAGAAGTTTTTGATAGGCTAATTGACATAATTTGAGTCAATTGGAGGTGTACCTGTGGATGTATTTCAAGGCCTACCTTCAAACTCAGTGCCTCTGTTTGACATCATGGGAAAATCAAAAGAAATCAGCCAAGACCTCAGAAAATTTTGTGTAGACCTCCACAAGTCTGGCTCATCCTTGGGAGCAATTTCCAAATGCCTGAAGGTACCACGTTCAACTGTACAAGCAATAGTACGCAAGTATAAACACCATGGGACTACGCAGCTGTCATACCACTCAGGAAGGAGATGCGTTCTGTCTCCTAGAGATGAACGTACTGTGGTGCGAAAAGTGCAAATCAATCCCAGAACAGCAGCAAAGGACCTTGTGAAGATGCTGGAGAAAACAGGTACAAAAGTATCTATATCCACATTAAAACGAGTCCTATATCGAAATAACCTGAACAGCCTCTCAGCAAGGAAGAAGCCACTGCTCTAAATCCGCCATAAAAAAAGACAGACTACGATTTGCAACTGCACATGTGGAACGAAGATCGTACTCTTTGGAGAAATGTCCTCTGGTCTGATGAAACAAAAATAGAACTGTTTGGCCATAATGACCACCATTATTTTTGGAGGAAAAAGGGGGAGGCTTGCATGCCAAAGAACACCATCCCAACCGTGAAGCACGGGGGTGGCAGCATCATGTTGTGGGGGTGCTTTGCTGCAGGAGGGACTGGTGCACTTCACAAAATAGATGGCATCATGAGGCAGGAAAATGATGTGGATATATTGAAGCAACATCTCAAGACATCAGTCAGGAAGTTAAAGCTTGGTCACAAATGGGTCTTCCAAATGGACAATGACCCCAAGCATACTTCCAAAGTCGTGGCAAAATGGCTTAAGGACAACAAAGTCAAGATATTGGAGTGGCCATCACAAAGATCTGACCTCAATCCTATAGAAAAGTTGTGTGCAGAACTGAAAAAGCATGTGCGAGCAAGGAGGCCTACAAACCTGACTCAGTTACACCAGTTCTGTCAGGAGGAATGGGCCAAAATTCACCCAACTTATTGTGGGAAGCTTGTGGAAGACTACCCAAAACATTTGACCCAAGTTAAACAATTTTGAAGGCAATGCTACCAAATACTAATTGAGTGTAAACTTGACCCACTGGGAATGTGATGAAAGAAATAAAAGCTGAAATAAATCATTCTCTACTATTATTCTGACATTTCACATTCTTTAAATAAAGTGGTGATCCTAACTGACAGGGAATTTTTACTAGGATTAAATGTCAGGAATTGTGAAAAACAGAGTTTAAATGTATTTGGCTAATGTGTATGTACATTTCTGATTTCAAATGTAGGTCTGTAGCAGTTTGGGTCTAGAGTGTCTCCCCCTTTGAAGAGGGGGATGACCACGGCAGCTTTCCAATCTTTATGAATCTCAGACGATACGAGAGGTTGAACAGGCTAGTAATACGGGTTGCAATAATTTCGGTAGATCATTTTAGAAAGAGAGGGTCCAGATTGTCTAGCCCATCTGATTTGTAGGGATCCAGATTTTACAGCTCATTCAGAACATCAGCTATCTGGATTTGGGTGAAGGAGAAGCAGGGGGGGCTTGGGGAAGTTGCTGCGGGGGGGGGGGGGGGGGGGGGGGGGGGGGGGCAGAGCTGTTGGCCAGGGTAGGGGTAGCCAGGTGGAAAGCATGACCAGCCGTAGAAAAATCCTTACCGAAATTCTTGATTATCGTAGATTTATCGGTGGTGACAGTATTTCCTTGCCGCAGTGCAGTGGGCAGCTGGGAGGAGCTCTTATTTTCCATGGACTTTACGGTGCCCCAAAACTTTTTGGAATTAGTGCTACAGGATGTACATTTCTGTTTGAAAAAGCTAGCCTTAGGAAAGCTAACTGACGGTGTGCATTGGTTCCTGACTTCCCTGTTAAGTTGCATATCGCGGGGGCTATTCAATGCTAATGCAGTACATCACAGGATGCTTTTGTGCTGGTCAAGGGCAGTCAAGTCAGGAGTGAACCATTTTTTGAAATGGGGCATGCTAATTTAAGATGGTGAGGAAAGCCCTTTTAAAGAATAACCAGGCATCCTCTACTGACGGGATGAGGTCAATATCTTTCCAGGATACCCGGGCCAGGTCGATTAGAAAGACCTGCTCGCTGAAGTGTTTTAGGGAACGTTTGACAGTGATGAGGGGTAGTCGTTTGACCACGGGCCCATTCCGGATGCAGGCAATGAGGCAGTAATCGCTGAGATCCTGGTTGAAGACAGCAAAGGTGTATTTAGAGGGCAAGTTGGTCAGGGTGATATCTAGGAGGGTGCCCATGTTTACGGATTTAGGGTATTACCTAGTAGGTTCCTTGATAATTTGTGTGAGATTGAGGGCATCTAGCTTAGATTGTAAGACGGCCAGGGTGCTAAACATATCCCAGTTTAGGTCACCTAACAGTACGAACACTAAAGATAGATGGGGGGCAATCAATTCATATATGGTGTCCAGGGCACAGCTGGGGGCTGAGGGGGGTCTATAACAAGCGGCAACAGTGAGACATTTCTGGAAAGGTGGATTTTTAAAAGTAGAAACTCGAACTGTTTGGGCACAGACCTGGATAGTAAGACAGAACTCTGCAGGCTCTCTGCAGTAGATTGCAACTCCGCCCCCTTTGGCAGTTCTATCTTGACGGGAAATGTTGTAGTTGGGGATGGAAATTTCTGGATTTTTGGTGGCCTTCCTAAGCCAGGATTCAGACACGGCTAGGATATCAGGGTTGGCTGAGTGTGCTAAAGCAGTGAGTAAAACAAATTTAGGGAGGAGGCTTCTGATGTTAACATGCATGAAACCAAGGCTTTCACGGTTACAGAAGTCAACAAATGAGAGCGCCTGGGGAATACGTGTGATGCTAGGGGCTACAGGGCCTGGGTTAACCTCTACATCACCAGATGAACAGAGGAGTAGGATAAGGGTACGGCTAAAGGCTATAAGAACGAGTCATCTAGTGCGTTGGGTACAGAGAATAAAAGGGGCAGATTTCTGGGCGTGGTAGAATAGATTCAGGGCATAATGTACAGACAAGGGTATGGTAGGATGTGAGTACAGTGGGGGTAAACCTAGGCATTGAGTGACGATGAGAGAGCTTGCATCTGGAGACAACAGCTAAGCCAAGTGAGGTCTCCCCATGTGTGAGGTGTATGACAAAAGAGCTATCTAAGGCATGTTGAGCTGGAATAGGGGCTTTACAGTGAAATAAAACTAACCGAAACAGCAAAAGACAAGGCATATTGACATTAGAAAGAGGCATGTGTGGTCGAGTGATCATAGGGTCCAATGAGCAGCAATAGGTGAGCCCGGGAGCCGTTCGGTAGTCGTTACTATGCTAGGCAAGCAGGAGGCACGGCGTTCAGAAAGCTAGCGGGCCGGGCCTAGCAGATGGGTCTTCGGTGACATTACAACGGAAAAGCCTGTTGAAACCACATCAGACAATTACGTCGGCAGACTAGTCGTGATGGATCAGCGGGGCTCCGTGTCGGCAATAAAGGATCCAGGTCAATTGGCAAAAGAGGTATTAAAGCCCACGAATTAACAGGTATACCTCTTCGGCTAGCCGGGAGATGGGCCTAGCTCGAGGCTAGCTCAAGGCTAACTGGTGCTTGCTTCGGGACAGAGGTGTTAGCGAGCGGTGGCCAATCGGTTGCAGCTAGCTAGCTGCGATGATCCGGTGTAATGGTCCAGAGCTTGCGGCAGGAATCCGGTGATGTGGTGGAGAAAAGCAGTTTGATATGCTCTGGGTTGATATTGCGCTGTGCAGACTGGCAGGTATTGACCGAGCTAAAGCTGGCTGGTGACCGAGCTAAAAAGGTGAAGACCGCTAGCCGTGGCTAACAGTGACTACTAGCTAGTTAGCTGACTAGCTTCTGATGGAGGTTCCAGTTATAAAGTATAAAATATCAGATCCGTACCACATTGGGTGAGGCGGGTTGCAGGAAAGCATATTTAGAATGTAGGTGGAAAGTGAGATTAAAATATATACAAAAAAAACAAAACGATGAGACCGACTATTTACATGAGACAAGACATACACACGTCCGACTGCTATGCCATCTTGGATGAATTGAAATAGGCTAATTTAAAAATAAGCTAATAAATAATAATTATATAGCCTAAATAATTCATTAGACCTATTTAGCGTGCTTACTTGCTGTTTAATACGACATGTAGCCTAATTGAAATGATGAGCGCTTCTTACTGTCACCTGTTTATTAAAATACTTTTAATTGAAATCATATGGTTTGGTTTCAATACTTCAAAACCAAATACTGTAGTATGTCCAGGGAGTCAAAAATAGATGGGTGTTGGTTAAATTGTGATTTTAATGAATGGAGTGAATCTGGATCAGCAGTTTTTTCTGTGAGCGAGGAAGTTTTTAGCAGAGACGTTGGAAAGGACATGGATAACCGGCGCAGCGCTCTGTGAGAGAGAGGAGTGGGATTTCCAACTGATCAACTCCGCTCACATGCTCTGGTACAGCGCAGATCCAGCACTCTGACGTCATGTATAGCATGTTACTGTACAGACACTGCGTTCCGATTTAGGAATTTATCAGTGCCCAAATCTATAATTTTCAACCCGTATACGGGTACAAGTGTTAAGGGCTACATGGATTGTGTTACTCAATAAATTTGGTGTAAAATTATCTTGCAATGATTTGGGTGTAACGGATGTGAAATGGCTAGCTAGTTAGCGGTGGTGCGCGCTAGCAGCCTTTCAGTCGGTTACGTCACTTGCTCTGAAACCTAGAAGTAGTGGTTCCCCTTGCTCTGCAAGGGCCGCGGCTTTTGTGGAGCGATGGGTAACGATGCTTTGTGGGCGACCGTTGTTGATGTGTGAGAGGTGAGGGGACGCCGTAAAGTTATACTGTTACATGGGCATGACATTTTAAACATGCTAAACAGGGAAGATATACTTTTTTTGTACAAAAATGAAAATATTAACTTCTCCAGTTGCTAGTCAAAACCAAAGTGTAGATTGCAGTCACTCCTTGTCCGGGTATGTACTGAATTTGCATCGGGGACGATGTAAGGAAACAAATATCGTTATGTAAATATGCTAATGTTTCATGTACCAAACCCACTGCAAGATTAGATGCCAACTTACAATACAGAACTCTGCAAGCCAAGGTCACCGTAGTTACTATTATACCACAGAAACCCATTTATGGTCTCAAGAAGGCAGTGCCCCGATGCTAAACTAGCTACAGTATGACTAGCTGCTACCCACTACCCACTCAGAAGAAGACATCTGTGCTGCTTTCATCAGGTTAAAATGTTGGTATCTATTCTATTTATTGCACAGAACTCAGGACCTCTGCTTCACAAAAACACGTAAATGCCCCTCTGAAGTGTTCCAACTCATCACGCTATTGAAAAAGGTCTTCAACGGCACAAGGCTGAGGAGTGAGTCTCAGGAGATCTACTAGACACCAGTTTTTCAACTGAATACAGCAGTCTACAAAACATACCACTGGAAGACTCTCCAGAGTGAGGGGTTCTGGATCCGTTTGATGCTGTGGATGGTGCTGCTGGC
The DNA here is from genome assembly GCF_029448725.1 of Salvelinus fontinalis. Lineage (NCBI taxonomy): Eukaryota > Metazoa > Chordata > Actinopteri > Salmoniformes > Salmonidae > Salvelinus > Salvelinus fontinalis. The sequence continues at coordinate 27,180,098 of NC_074673.1, read as the reverse complement.
CATGGTATGTTTGAATAGCTTCTCCAACTTTTGGTACTCTTCTATCTGGCTTGAGAGTGGAACCAGCTGAAGGAAACCACAGATTACTTTATTGAGTGAGATGTCTCTATGGGAAATATTCCACACTGATATTAATATCACTAATATGGAAAATCTATATCGATATCAGTTGCAATTTTTCAATCCGATATCGATATATAGCATTGCAACTGTGTGAATGTTACATTTTCTTTTCACTTCCACGGTTTTGTGAAGTCCAGACAATGGCTTGCTAATTGCCCATTAGGCCAGGTGCAAATGTTCTGGGGGCTTAACCTACCCAACCAGTTTGAATAAAATGGTAAGCCCATTGATGGCCCATCAGTTGGCAATTAAGTATGCTAAATTGAGAGGTAGAGAGAGGTTTTTGTGCCTGCAGGAACAGTCATGTATGCTATTTTACTTAATGGTGTAGGATAACATCAAGGATAAACCGATATCCCTTGCTCAATTCGATATCATATTGCATTATCGATATTGGTGCCCACCATTATAATAGTGTCAAAGCAAATCAAATGGTATATGTCAGGTGTCGAAAACCACAGTTTTCGACTACAGTGAAATGCTTGTGTGCTCACGTGTGTTTAATTTAAACTCAACTAAATTAAACAGTACAGTATCACTACATAGTACCTTGTAGTCTGTGGCGTCAGACAAGACTCCTTTGTCCCAGTGTGGAGGGACAGTCACAGAGGAGCTGGAGCTCTCCTTAGACTCACTAACACAGAGACAAAAGAAGAAACAGGAAATTCAACAGGGAAGTTCCAATAGATAAGGGTTGGCTTCTAGTTTGGCTGATTCAGACACAGATATCCAGATATACACAGATATCCATTCAGGCCTTCCTGAATGCTCAGTAATATTTGGCCAACTACTTCATTTGGCTCTGGGGTAGGATGGGGAGATGTGACATTTGGGGGAGTGGCACACTTCACATTACATTCATTACAGACATACAGTACAACCATGAAGGACAATACCTCTTCAGCTTGGCATTCACATCTTCCTTAGAGAGAAAACGGGGCCTTCTACAAATTGCTCTTTTGGTTGTAAATCTAATATTCTGCTGATGCATCTCTGAAACAGAAAGAATATGTAATCATAAATGTTGTAACAGGTTGTTAGCCAATAAAGAGCTGATTAACTGCTGAATTACTATATATCTGTGACAAGGGGTATACCTTTGAGATTAAGAATGTATTTCTGATCTCCAGATTCAAATGTAATCTCGCTGTCAGAGTCAGTTTGGTAAGCTTTCTCCAGGGTCTGGGAAATGACAGAGGCCACATTCCCTTCACCAACCTGCACAGAATAATACCACAGTTTAGGTCAACTCAAAGAGGGTGGTGGTGTAAAGTCACAATAAAAACCACATCCATGCATATTCAGTATTCGGACTGACCTCATGGCCATACTCTATCCACTGGCCACAGTCATCTCTCCAGTACCACAGCCACTCTGTTGTGAGGATGAAGTAAGGGGGTTTGGTGACGGATGAAATAGTGGACAGACGACGAACTGGAGGGCTTCCACATGTCATGGTGAGGAAGTTCACAGGCTTACTTCCTCCACTGAGGGCAACACAGAGGAACAACAAAATAAGACCAGTTGTTTAAAAAAAGGTAATATTCTCTATCTAATAAAACACTAACATATCTTAGATCTGGTATGACAGGTAACAAAAAAAATCCACACCAAACCTGATATGATGACAACAGTACCTTGTTTCATTTTGTGGATTACAGTAGGCCTTCTCAATCTCCTCTACATTGTCCAGGTCTCTCCAAGCCACTCCATCTAAGATCTGCCATTTGTAAGGCAGATGGTAGTGGACACGGATACATGTGTCTGACAACACAACCACAGAAACATGTAAACACACTACTGTAGACAGAAATGTTGATAATAAAGTATGTTTAGGTTGATGTTACCTTTGAAGCTGCAGCGACTGCGGATGGAGAAGAGGCAGATTTCATTCCTGTCAGTCTCACTGGTGGGGCTGGAGGAGGGCTGTTGTTTCTCAACTGGCTTCATGACTGGAGCAAGAGAGGGTGCTACGGTTAAACACAGGACAGACACGGTTACTAAAGCACTGTTTGCATGGATTCTCTGTATTCATGGATTCTACCTTGTCATTTCCTTACCAGCTGGATTTTCTTGGTGAGTGATGATGAATTTATTGTTGTAGATATTGTGGAGGATCTTGATGTTCTCTTGGCTGAATCCTCTGCTGTTTAGAATCTTCATTGCAGGGGCATCGAACGTGTGGGCCCTCTTACAACCAGCACCAAACCTACAGTCACCCTGGAGGAAGTGCAGGCAGAGGTGGAGTTTTGTGCAGCTGCTTTTAAACTTGCAGATGCCATGCTCACCAACGCGCTTGTTGTAATGGGAGCAGATCTGGAAGGAGTTGAAAGGAGATTGTCAAACATTCAGAGCGCATACTACATGCTATTTACACTTGGCTTACTCTTTTTCCATATCAGTTGGTGCCGGAGCTACAGTATTACCCCAGTGCTAACCTATCCAATCTTTTTACATCAAATGTACATTAATTGTTAAGGGTAATTTTGGGTGCCACCCACCTCAGGCATCAGGTAGGGGTCGTTCTGCAGCAGAAGTTGGAACAGCTCTGCCTCCCCCAGGTCATGGTGACCCACCTCACTTATAATAGCTGCGTTGTGTGGGGAATCTAGACTGTGGGCCTTTTTGCACTTGTTCCTAGAGTTTAAAGAGACATGCAAACAATGTTTGAGTACACAGACATAAGATGTGCAAATTAAACCAAGACAACAGAAGACAGGTTTATCAGGTCAACAAATGCTGAAGGCTGCTCAGCAAACATATTTGTTAGCTACTTTATCTATTTAATCAAATGTATTTATAAAGCCCTTTTTACATCAGCCAATGTCACAAAATGCTATACAGAAACCCAGCCTAAAACCCCAAACAGCAAGCAATGCAGATGTAGAAGCACGGGGGCTAGTAAAAACTCCTTGAAAGGCAGGAACCTAGGAAGAAACCTAGAGAGGAACCAGGCTCTGAGGGGTGGCTGGTCCTCTTCTGGCTGTGCCGGGTGGAGATTATAAGAGTACATGGCTTTCGAAGATTTTAGAAGGGCAGGGCAGGATGGATATAGGTCTAAAACAGTTTGGGTCTAGAGTGTCTCCCCCTTTGAAGAGGGGGATGACCGCGGCATCAGTTCACTACCCCAGTCTGTCTTGATTTAGTTTATTGGAGAGGACGGCATAATGTCATATAACCTAGAAATCAGACCTTGCCGATTCCATGGGAGGGACAAAATCTCCTCTAGCAATGTATTGGGAGTTAGTTGAGGAAAAGCGGGAAAATGAGAGCAAGCAAAGTTACGGGCTTGAAAATAGCAGAAAAGATTAGAATGAGCCAGATTAGATTTAGCTACGAGATCATTAAAAATGACAAACTTCCCATCTAAAAATAAATCTTTGAAACAAACCAAACCTCTCTCACGCCACAAAACAAAAGCCTGGGCGAGTTGAGGGTAAAAATAGGTGGTTATTACAGATAGGGCTTAGAGAAGAAGGGGCAGAAAGTCTAAAATGTTGACTAAATTGTCTCCCGATCTTCAAAGTAGAGCACACAATGGGTTTTCCCATATACTTAGAAGGACAAGGACACTGTGAAACAAGCAAGAGCAGAAAGGGAGGATGATTGGCAGGAGTGCTCCTCTAATGAGCACCAGTTGGTACCTGGAGCATTACACCAGACCATAATCTTTTTAATATTGGCTGCCCAATAGTAAAGCAGTAAATTTGGAAGTGCCAATCCTCCATATTTTCTCCTTCTTTGAAGTATTGCTCTATGTATCCTAGGTGATTTGCCTGCTCAGATAAAATTACTGATGAGCCTATCCAACTTTGTAAAAAAAATATTTTGTCAGAAAGATCAGAAGACATTGAAAAAAGGTATAGAAACCTAGGTAAAATATAAATTAACAGATTGAATTCTGCCAGCTAATGAGAGAGGCAGACTATCCCAGCGGTGTAAGTCTGCTTTAACTATCACGTCCTGACCATAGAAAGCCTTTATTTTATATGGTAAAGTAGTTCAGGGCGTGACTAGGGGTTTAGTCTAGTTTATATTTTCTATGTGGGGTTCTAGTTTGTTTTTTCTATGTTGGTGTTTTAGTATGATTCCCAATTAGAGGCAGCTGGCTAGCGCTGTCTCTAATTGGGGATACTTAAGTAGCATTTTTTCCACCTGTGTGTTATGGGATATTGTTTTGAGTAATGCATGTTGCACCTCTGTAGTCACGGTTTGTTGTTCGTTTAGTTTGTTTTGCTAAGTTTCACTTTATAATAAATTATGTGGAACTCTACATTCGCTGCGCCTTGGTCTATCTCTAACGTGTGTGACTAGGCTTGCAAAGTGAGTTTTATGGAGGGTAGCCACAGAGTGTGTTATATTCACACCCAAATAGGAAAAACCAGAGGGCAACAGATGGAAAGGCAGGGCTCCAAGGGGAATTTGCTTGGCAGCAGGGTTGATAGAACAACTGAATGTTCAATTTTTATCCTGAAAATTATCCAAACGTGTTTAAAATATGCATTGTTATCGACAGAGTTCACAGGGTTAGTGATATAATAGTAGATCATCTACATACAGTGACACTATGCTCTTCACCAGCTCGGTGGATTCCACTGAATGATGGAGATCATTTTAAAGCCAAGGAAAGCGGCTCTATCACGAGCAAAAAGGAGCAGGGACATAGGACAACCTTTATGGGTCCCTCTGGAGTGGGGGGGAAATATTTTGAATGTTGAGAGTTGGTGTGTACGCTAGCCGTAGGAGCAGAAATATTAATGAGATGAAATTGGACCCAAAACCAAATCTTAAATAAATAATCCCACTCCACCCGGTCGAAAGCCTTCTCCACATCAAGAGAAACAATTTTGGGGTCTGGGGAGATAGTATAATGTTCAAACGCCGTCGTAAATTGGAAAACAGTTGTCGCCCTTTGACCATCAGATAGGACATCCTGAAGGCAGGGTTCCAACCGGGCATGCTAGAACCTTAAATTATTAGCTAACATCAGCGTTCAAAAGTGAAATTGGCCACCACATTCCAACCGGATCTTTGTCTTTCTTAAGTATAAGTGAGATGGAGGCTCGGGTTAGCGTTGGGGGAAGAGAGCCCAGTGTTGGCGAACATATCTAATAGTAATGGGGCAAGTTGATTTGGGAATTTTATGTAAAAATGGACAGGGTGCCATCGGGGCCTGGGGCCTTGCCACTGTGCATTACCTTTAGACCCTTTGTTATTTCATCAAGATGCAGAGGGTTGTCCAGAACTTTACTCATGTCCATATCTGAAAAGTTGTCCATAGCTATATTATCTAATGGGGGTTTGGATTTGTAGAGGTTAGAATAAAATGACACAAAAGTTGAATTAATATTAGAGGGATCACTTGTAAGATTACGGGAGGAGTCTGCTATTGGACCAGGTCTCTCATGGAAAATAGATGTTAACTCAATGAGAAAAACCTGTATTTATAACTAAAGGTAAAAAAAATAAAAAAAAATATTAAATAAACACCTGAGAGATAAGATGATGCTGACTGGCGTTTAAGTTGGTGTGCCAAAAGGTGGCTGGACTTGTCACCATATTCATAGTACGTCCCCTTTGTTCATTGCAACAGAAACTCTGCTTTATCAGTGGAAAGCAGATTAAATTGAGTAGACCGCTGCATCCATGTGTGTGTTAACTATTTAACTGTTCTAGAATGCTTAAAAGGCCGCTAAAATGTTAAATATCCGTTATCGTTTTTTTGCCAAGGAAAATATTGGATGTCATATCGACCAAAAATGTCATATCGGTGCATCACTAGTTTTAACTGAGGGGAGAAGGGCTCTGTCTAGTTTTAACTGAGGGGAGAAGGGCTCTGTCTAGTTTTAACTGAGGGGAGAAGGGCTCTGTCTATTTTTTTAAAAGTAGTATATGCGCGAGTAGGCTTGGTGAACATGAGAAAAGTAGGAGAAGTCTTTTGTGACCGGATGGAGGAAGCGCCATGGACCAACACAACCCATTTGGGTCACTGTAGAAAGAGCTTTTGCCATCCCGCAAGGAGTAAGTGTACTGAGATCAGACCGGTCAAGTCTTGGTTCAATAATACAGTTAAGGTCCCCGCCAAAGATGAGGTGGTGGGTGTCAAGATTAGGGAGAAGCTAAAAGAGACGTCATAAATCTAGTGTCATCCCAGTTAGGGACGTAAACATTCGCAAGTACTACAGGGGTTTGGAAGAGGGTGCCACTAACTATTGTATAACGTCCTCCAGGATCTGAAATGATCTGTGAGGGTGAAAACTGCACTCGTTTGTGAATCACTATTGCGGTTCCCCTGGCTTTGCCGTTAAATTTGAATGAAAAACCTGTCCAACCCATGCTTTACACAATCTAGTAATGGTCGTACAGTAGGTGCGTTTCTTGAAGAAATGCGATATCAGTATTCAGGCTTTTCAGATATGAAAATACTCTGGAGCACTTCATTTCCTCCCCACAACCACAAATGTTCCATGCACCAGTCTGACTGAAAGTCCTAAAGTACCATCCTGACTTGTTGTTGACCTAGACATGAATCCTTATAAGAGAAGTCAAATTGAGAGAGGAGCAGCATGAGCAAAACATCTGAATAGGAAAATAAAATAAAAAAGCAGAGCACAAGAATCTTTGGATAATGCCAACGTACACAAATAGCACAACACCGTTCAAAAGAAAAAATACAAATCATAAAACTCGTCATTATGAACGAGACGAGCAGCAGGAATTATCTTACTCAGCATCAGTTGATTACCCTACATGTGCAGTGAGGTCAACCCAATCTAGGAAAGAAGTTACATAACGCCCTTGAAATAAAAAAATGTAATATGTCAATAGGCAAGTGTACATTTTCGGTTTCGGTCACACTTTAAACAAAGAGTATAACCTTCAGCTTCAGTTATTAAAAAATGTTAACGGTGATTGGTGGCATTTCAATGGCCATAAAATGTGTACTCCACTAGGTGTCGCCACAGGGCTGAGTAAATAGATGTCTAAAATGAACCAGTAGGCTATAAAAAGGGTCAGCCCCTGTATCTGTAAATTGTTGAACGTCGTTAGGAGGGAACAATTCAATAAGAGTATACAAACGAACAATTAGTATTTTGGATATGTACAATTAAGCAAACGAACCGTGGGTCTAAACTTCAGCTAGTGCAACAATTAAACAAGAGTACAATTGGAAGAGACGATTGATAGTATTAGACTCCAATGTCGTAGTGGAGTCCAAGATAAAAGGAATGTAACTGAGGACCGTCAGTGACCAACCTCAACAATCAAGGCCAACGTAAACCACTGTAGTTCAGTGTCCATAAAAATAAAGAGTATTTTCTTTTCTCAAAATTGTATACATCAAACAGACTAATGAAAAATGTATACACACACACAAATATTGGTGGACAGGATCGGTGTCTAACTAGCTAGTAACATTGGTATTCAAAATGACCTAAAAGCTGCCAATCTGCAATGTAGGCTATAGATTGCCATTAGTGGAGCAGCAAGTTCAAAGCCTTAGTAAAATGAAAAAAATCAAAATGCTGCGCTTTTACCAGCGATTGTCTTTGATTAAGAAACTAAAACAAGATCAAATTGAAGTTTAAAGAGCAGTGAGATAGTATAGTATGTAATTGTCAACAGGAACGAGTTATGTGCTGTTTCAAACATACCTACTGTAGCCAGCAAGCTTTAGCATAGGATTGCTTCACGAGAAATGGACCGATAGATGGCCATAGATGTATGTAGCCTAGTGTCCACACGGTCACTAGAAAGAACGTTACTCACATAATACAGACGGGCGAGAAATCGTCCCAATTCAGGCATTCAATGCATTTCAGGCATTCCATGTATGCCTGTCGGTAGAAAGACTCAGCTGCCTTATTACCAAAGTGGTATTGTAAACACATCATTCGTGGCCAGTGTATGCCTTTTTTTGTACAGCTTTTACAGTGCGATCGTAGTGGTAGCGCTTGGATTGCACGCACAAATTCAGCACACACACACAATATTCTAAAATAGAATTGTGTTATTTGACGTGTCAAATTAAAAGCTTAGTGTAACGAGCTTGGGTTTATAAGCGCGGATATCGACTCTGTTCCGCAAAAGCATGGTCGAGCAGCAGAGTCGATATCCGCGCTGGACTTCAGGCTAGGTCGAGGGTTCGAGACCTGCTCCTTGCTGTTTCATTACATTATCTAACGCGCCAAATAGTGTAATTTGACGTGTAACTTCTATTTTTTGACACCCAAAGACCCAAACAGCGTTTCATCGTCAAACACCCAAGCTGGGTGACCTGCTTAAATTGGCTAACTTGCTAGCTACTGTACTTCCGACACAAATGAGAGCACACCTCACTGACCATTTTACTCGCCCTACTAGGGCCCCTAGCAAACCTGGTGTCTGTTTTCATGTTATCTAGAGCTTTGGTGACAAACTGTGCTACTGGCAACAATTTAACAACGCATTTTTGCTCATATTCAACCAGTGTTGCGCCTTCTTAAATTCATCAGTTATTCTGCACCCTCAGACGAGAGTGCTCTGAATTCGGAGTAGATAGCAACAGTGAATTTACGAACGCATCTTAATTTAAATAGGCACTACAAATGTAGCTAAATTACGGTGCCTGTTGTTACACCCAAATTATCAACATACTGGACTCATAACTAAATTGTATTTACATATGCTATGAAACATCTGCAGACCCACTGTGTATAGCCTATGCGATAAGAAACTTGACAGCCTACATATAATAGTCTAAAAGAGCATGGCACTTACCCGTACTTGCAGTTACCGCATACAAAGTGGCTGCATATGTGTAAATTATCGCACTGATGACACTCTTTATGAGAGGTTTGACAGACTCGTAGTGAAGTCTTGGCAACAATAACACTGTCATGGCTCATAACACAACCCGAAGCCTTTTCTTTGCCTTCACTGATGGCATATTTTCCGCTGTCACTAAGTATTCCAAGTAGGATCTCATCTGCACAAGTGAACTTTTGACCAACGATCTGGTCAAGCTGCTTGAAGTCCAAACATCCTTGATTTCCACAGATAATTTTTGTAACATATTGAGACACTACAGACGACATCGTGTTATAGTAGGCACCTGGTATCGTTATGGTAGGCACCTGGTATCTTTATGCTCATCACCTCGCCCTAAATTTGTATGTCGTCAGTTCCACTTCTGGAGAAACGAAACTGACAATCAAAGCACCTGCCCTTTAAAGTTAAATCCATGCTGTTGTAACATAGGCAATTAGGAAAGCTAAGGCTAGCCTTTTCAAGCAGAAATTTGCATCCTGTAGCACAAACTCCAAAAAGTCCTGGGACACTGTAAAGTCCATGGAGAATAAGAGCACCTCCTCCCAGCTGCCCACTGCACTGAGGCTAGGAAACACTGTCACCACCGATAAATCCACCATAATTGAGAATTTCAATAAGCACTTTTCTACGGCTGGTCATGCTTTCCACCTGGCTACCCCTACCCGGATCAACAGCCTTCCACCCCTCACAGCAACTCGTCCAAGCCTCCCCCATTTCTCCATCACCCAAATCCAGATAGCTGATGTTCTGAAAGAGCTGCAAAATCTGAACCCCTACAAATCAGCCGGGCTAGACAATCTGGACCCTATCTTTCTAAAATGATCTGCCGAAATTGTTGCAACCCCTATTACTGGCCTGTTCAACCTCTCTTATCGTCTGAGATTCCCATAGATTGGAAAGCTGCCGTGGTCATCCCCCTCTTCAAAGGGGGAGACACTCTAGACCCAAACTGCTACACACCTATATCTATCCCACCCTGCCTTTCTAAGGTCTTCGAAAGCCAAGTTAACAAACAGATCACCGACCATTTCGAATCCCACCGTACTTTCTCCGCTATGCAATCTGGTTTCAGAGCTGTTCATGGGTGCACCTCAGCCACGCTCAAGGTCATAACCGCCATCGATAAGAGACATTACTGTGCAGCCGTATTCATAGACCTGTCCAAGGCTTTCGACTCTCTCAATCACCACATTCTTATCGGCAGACTCAACAGCCTTGGCTCTCAAATGATTGCCTCGTCTGGTTCACCAACTACTTCTCTGATAGAGTTCAGTGTGTTAATCGGAGGGCCTGTTGTCCGGACCTCTGGCAGTCTCTATGGGGGTGCCACAGGGTTCAATTCTCGGGCCGACTCTCTTCTCTGTATACATCAATGATGTCGCTCTTGCTACTGGTGATTCTCTGATCCACCTCTACGCAGACGACACCAATCTGTATACCTCTGGCCCTTCGTTGGACACTTTGTTAACTAACCTTCAGACGAGCTTCAATGCCAAACAGCTCTCCTTCCGTGGCCTCCAACTGCTCTTAAATGCAAGTAAAATTAAATGCATGCTCTTCAACCGATCGCTGCCTGCACCTGCACGCCCGTCCAGCATCACTACTATGGACGGTTCTGACTTAGAATATGTGGACAACTACAAATACCTAGGTGCCTGGTTAGACTGTAAACTCTCCTTCCAGACATACATTAAGAATCTCCAATCCAAAATTAAATCTAGAATCGGCTTCCTATTTCGCAACAAAGCATCCTTCACTCATGCTGCCAAACATACCCTCGTAAAACTGACAATCCTACCGATCCTCGACTTCGGGGATGTCATTTACAAAATGGCCTCCAACACTCTACTCAACAAATTGGATGCAGTCTATCACAGTGCCATCCGTTTTGTCACCAAAGCACCATATACTACCTACCACTGTGACATGTACGCTCTCGTTGGCTGGCCCTCGCTTCATACTCGTCGCCAAACCCACTGGCTCCAGGTCATCAACAAGTCTCTGCTAGGTAAAGCCCCGCCTTATCTTAGCTTGCTGGTCACCATAGCAGCACCCACCCGTAGCACGCGCTTCAGCAGGTATATCTCACTGGACACCCCCAAAGCCAATTCTTCCTTTGGCCGCCTTTCCTTACAGTTCTCTGCTGCCAATGACTGGAACGAACTGCAAGAATCACTGAAGCTGGAGACTCATATCTCCCTCACTAGCTTTAAGCACCAGCTGTCAGAGCAGCTCACAGATCACTGCACCTATACATAGGCTATCTGTAAATTGCCCACCCAACTACCTCATCCCCATACTGTATTTATTTATCTTGCTCCTTTGCACCCCAGTATCTCTACTTGCACATTCATCTTCTGCACATCTACCATTCCAGTGTTTAATTGCTATATTGTAATTACTTTGCCACCATGGCCTATTGATTGCCTTACCTCCCTCATCCTACCTCATTTGCACATGCTGTATATAGACTTTTTCTACTGTATTATTGACTGTATGTTTGTTTATTTATTCCATGTGTAACTGTGTTGTTGTATGTGTCGAACTGCTTTGCTTTATCTTGGCCAGGTCGCAGTTGCAAATGAGAACTTGTTCTCAACTAGCCTACCTGGTTAAATAAAAAAATGGCTAGCTAGTTAGCGGGGCGCGCTAATAGTGTTTCAATCGGTGACGACACTCGCTCTGAGACCTTGAAGTAGTTGGTCCCCTTGCTCTGCAAGGGCCGCGGCTTTTGTGGAGCGATGGGTAACAATGCTTCAAGGGTGGCATTTGTCAATGTGTGCAGAGGATCCCTGGCTCGACCCCAGGTTGGGGCGAGGAGAGGGACGGAAGCTACACTGTTACATTGATGCTGTTGACACGGATCACTGGTTGCTGCGGAAAAGGAGGAGGTCAAAAGGGGGGTGAGTGTACCCTTCCAGTCTCCTTCAAGGTCACCCAAGTTGAGTCAAACAGAGTCAAATGTTTGACTCCGCCCACATTGAGCCCGGACCCGAATTGCACACTGTAGTCAGGAGTACTTGATCAAAGTTGACGTTTTAAAAGTGTTTATAGGGACGTCACAAGGAAGGATCTAAGATGGCTGACCTCTACTTTTGACATAAGATTTTGCCTTACCTGGACCCTTCTGCTTTTTATTCAACTGTGTTGTATGTAAAACATGAAATAAGTAAATTGATGTAATACTAATGGTCACACAATGGAACTACAGTGTTGCAAAGAACATTAACTTTTGTTACAATATACTGTCTATCATATTGGTGTAACTGTTATAACACAGGACACTTTGTGGGAACTTTGCATGCCTACATTGAGTTTTATTTGGAGTTCCCTTCCCTACATTCAATTATGATTTGTAATTCAAGAAATCATTTCAAATACATCAACTATGGAAGAGATTGGTTAGTCAGTAGACCTAACAGGTAGCCTATAAAGAGAAAGCAAGTAAAGTTGATGTTACCTGAGCTGTGTATGAGTCAGCTTTTAAAGTTACAAATACAGAAAACCCTCCCTGTTGTAACCTACTGCATTGCAAATTCATACTCATACTTGTATTACAGTAATGTTGAACATTATGATAATTGTAAATTACAAGATATGTTTTATAGTTGGCCTATAGAAACCCAGGTCCATAGTTTCTCCTTCAGGTAGGAAGACATTTTAGGAGACACCTGCTTTAGGGGAGAGTGGGTTAAGTTGAGCTACTTTTTACATTCAACATCACTCCATCAAGGGAAATATAGTATTCTTTCTAACAAATATATCTACATATATTTCAGGATGTTGTGTATCCCTGAAAATAATCAGAATTCATGTAAACATTACAGTTTTGAAAACATAGTGTCCAAAAAAGTGGTCTCTTGTCACAACTTACCCCATGTATTGGTTAAATTAAGCCACCTACACATTTCTGTACTAAATTAAATATTACCACTACCTTTTTTAAATGGTCTATATTTATTTCCCAAACATAATTCAACACAATCACATTTATTTTTTTATAATTTGAACACAGGCTTAACATCTAACAAACACTTATTTTTACAATTTACCATAGTCCAGGCCCTGTTGTTACCTTATATCTTAGCAATAATGCCTTGCATTACGCCTGGGAAGAAAACGCTTCAATTTGCTCGACATGTCCTTGGCTCAACTTAATCTAAGGTAAACATTTTGACTATATTAGCCCACACAGCTACAGGGATGCACTTTAATGCTAGGTTTAGGGCCTCATATTGAAGCTTATAGAGACCAACTAACTTCATAGAACTTTGTTCTATACATTATCTACTTTAGTTTAGGTACAAGCATCATGTCACGGCCGTCGTCGGAAGGAGACCAAGGTGCAGCGTGGTGAGCGTACATTTTCTTTTATTATTGTCAATGTCGCCAACAAAACAAGAAACAAAGAAACAACTGTGAAGCTTAACAGGGATATAGTGTCACTAACAAAGATAACTAGCCACAAACACCAAGGGAAAAAGGCTGCCTAAGTATGATTCCCAATCAGAGACAACGATATACAGCTGTCCCTGATTGAGAACCATACCCTGCCAAAACATAGAAATACAAAACATAGAAATAAAGAAACTAGAATGCCCACCCTAGTCACACCCTGTCCTAACCAAAATAGAGAATAAAAACCTCTATGGCAAGGGCGTGACAGTACCCCCCCCCCCCCCCGAAGGTGCGGTCTCTGGCCGCAAAACCTGAATCTATAGGGGAGGGTCCGAGCAGGCATCTATTCACGGCGGCGGCTCCGGTGCGGGATGTAGACCCCGCTCCACTTCTGGCTCCCCGCACTTTGGTGGCGCCTCAGGTGCGGGCACCTCGTCGCCGACCCCGGACCGGGAACCCTCGTTGCAGGCCCCGGACCGGGAACCCTCGCTGCAGGCCCCGGACCGGGAACCCTCGCTGCAGGCCCCGGACCGGGGACCCTCGCTGCAGGCCCCGGACTGGGGACCCTCGCTGCAGGCCCCGGACTGGGGACCGTCGCTGGCGGTTCCGGACTGGGGACCGTCGCTGGAGGCTCCGGACTGGAGGCCGTCGTTGGAGGCTCCGGACTGGAGGCCGTTGTTGGAGGCTCCGGACTGGATTCCGTCGCTGGAGACCGTCGCTGGAGGCTCTGTGCCATGGATCATCACCGGAGGCTTCGTGCCATGGATCATCACCGGAGGCTTCGTGCCATGGATCATCACTGGAGGCTTCGTGCCATAGATCATCACTGGAGGCTTCATTCGTACAGCAGGTACAGGACTCACCAGGCTGGGGAGACACGCAGAAGGCCTGGTCCGTGGAGCAGGCACAGGACTCATCAGGCTGGGGAGACACACAGGAGGCCTGGTCCGTGAAGCAGGCACAGGACTCACCGGGCTGGAGAGACACACTGGAGGCCTGGTGCGTGGAGCAGGCACCGGATACACTGGGCCGTGGAGGCGCACTGGAGGTCTCAAGCGTAGAGCTGGCACAACCCGTCCTGGCTAGATGGTTACTTTCGCCAGGCAAATGCAGGGCGCTAGCACAGGACGCACTGGGCTGTGCAGGCGCACCGGAGGCACAGTGCGCAGAGCCGGCACAGGAAATCCTGGGCCGTAGAGACGCACTGGCGGCCAGATGCGCTGAGCCGGCACCATCCGTCTTGGCTGGATGCCCACTCTATCCCGGCCGATGCGGGGAGCTGGAATGTATCGCACCGGGCTATGAACGCGCACTGGAGACACCGTGCGCTCCACCGCATAACACGGTGCCTGACCAGTACCACGCTCCCTACGGTAAGCACGAGGAGTTGGCTCAGGTCTCCAACCTGACTCAGCACATCTCCTCGCGTGCCCCCCCCCCAAAAAAAAAAATTGGGGGCTGCCTCTCGTGCCTGCTTCGTTGCCGTGACTCCTGGTATCGTTGTCGTTCCTCCCTCGCTACTTCCGCCTGTTTCCATTTCAGGGTCTTGTCCCCTGCCATAACCTGCTCCCATGTCCAAGATGTCCTCCACTCTCTCTTCTCCCGGGCCCAGGACCCCTGCTCCTCCTGGCCACGCTGCTTGGTCCTTTGGTGGTGGGTAGTTCTGTCACGGCCGTCGCAGGGAAGGAGACCAAGGTGCAGCGTGGTGAGCATTCATTTTCTTTTATTATTGTCAATGTGAAGCTTAACAGGGATATAGTGCCACTAACAAAGATAACTACCCACAAACACCAACGGAAAAAAGGCTGCCTAAGTATGATTCCCAATCAGAGACAACGATATACAGCTGTCCCTGATTGAGAACCATACCTGGCCAAAACATAGAAATACAAACCATAGAATTAAAGAAACTAGAATGCCCACCCTAGTCACACCCTGGCCTAACCAAAATAGAGAATAAAAACCTCTCTATGGCAAGGGCGTGACACATCATGAAACCCATAGCACAATACATTAATTTGACTTGATGAAAATCTGTTTTTTGTACCTAACTTGCTTACCACTTTTTCCATGTGGTTTCTTCCTTCAAACTCCATGAAATTATGACCTCTTCCTAAATATTTGGTCAAATAATTAATTTTGTGTTTGGTTTCCTAGAAACAAGTGTGGCTCAACTTACCCCACTCTACCCTATAGTAGCCTCCGACACTTGCCAGCTTTGCCTCTGAATGCCCCAGCATCAGCCTAGCATGTCAATGAAACCAGATTACGCTACAGGGAGAATTCCCTCTCCTGACTAATTTTTTATGCTAAGATCTTGTACTGGGTGCTAGTGGGTAGTAATGTGCTCTTTTGAACTGTATTTGTCACTGTGCAAAGGTCCTCTGCCAGCAGCATGACATAGCCAGCTACTGCTGTAGGGGCTCAGTCCCAGTCCTCAACTGCTAATGTGTTTGAGGAGTCTGGGGGAGAGTCACCATTGAAACTGGTTCATTTGAATATGGAGCAGATCTACCTCTATGCTAGCCGCTAGAGAATAAGGATCGTATGATAATGGAATTTATGTTACCCCTTGATTTGTGTGCATTTAATGGTGCAGAAACTATTATTATGTTCTTTCTTAAATATTGAAAATAGTTTTATTTCATGTCAGTTTAGGTCCTATACCCGTTTTTCTCAGAGTAAGGTAGAATAATGAACATTAGCTTGCAAATAAGATGTAAATAGTGAAGTATGTCATGTAACACAATGACCAATGATTCAACAGAGGCACAGTCAATTTAGTGTATGTAAACTTCTGACCAACTGGAATTGTGATGCAGTGAATTGTAAGTGAAATAATCTGCCTGTAAACAATTGTTGTGTCATGCACAAAGTAGATGCCCTAACCGACTTGCCAAAACTACAGTTTGTAAACTTCAGACTTCAACTGTACATGTTATTCAAATAATTTAATCCAAACTGCTCGCTCCAACAAGCTCGTAGCCATTTCTATTTTAGACAATTAGGCTGCGTTTGTAAATTTCGTTTGTCTATATACTCCGATTTCAGAGCACTCTCGTTTGAGTGTGCCAGAGCGCAGACTAACTGATGAATTTACAAACGCCAACACCCGTTGAATATGACAGGTTGGCAAATAACATAATTCAATTGCTGCTAGCAGCACAGTTACAGTCACTAACGCTCTAGATAACATGAAAACAGCCTTACTAGCTCTGCTAGGGTGAGTAAAATGGTCAGAGTGAGGTGTTCTCTCATTTGTGTCTGGAAATAACTAACAAGCTAGCCAACTTTAGCCAGTTAGCTTGGGCGCTTGACTGTATTGTGAGGTCAGAAAGCTCGGATCAGATCAATCCTACTCCTTTGCCAAAGCGCTCTGAACGTTCCAAGAGCGAAACTCAAAGAATTTACAAATTGACAATCTGACAACGCTCTGAATTTACGAATGGACCAAAACGCACTCAGACACACTGGAGGAAATTTACGAATGCAACCTTAATGCGCTGCAAGTCCCGCCTCTCCCATCTCTCCATTGGTTTTTAGGAGCATACAGTATGCCCACGTGGGTGATTGAAAGATGAACTGAGGTCCACACTCCAGTCCAGTTGGTGGTGGTATGACACCTTAAATTTGGTTGCCAACCACCATATAAAGTCTACAGAAGAAGACTGAAGGATGCAAGATTATTAGAAACTGTGAATTAACTATCAGAGTAGAGAACACACGATTTTGTGTGACTCAAAATGGGTCAAAATTAAACAACGATCCAGAAATATAGGACCTTGTGCATTTCAGGTAAAATAACAACCCAATATTTATATCCCAGGACAAATTAGCTAGCTACAGCACACTAGCTAGCTAAATGACCATGCATGTTTCATATGCGGTTTGACCTGTCACCAAATTAACTTCTTGCGAATATAGGGGGTGCTGTTTCGACTTAGCATAAATTGGTCTCCAGATTAAACTGCCTAGTACTCAATTCTTGTTCGTACAATATGCATATTATTATTATTATTGGATAGAAAACACTCTCTAGTTTCTATAGCCGTTGGAATTATGTCTCTGAGTGAAACAGAACTCCTTCTACAGCACTTTTCATGACAGGGAGTGAGATTTCAGAAATCTTGGCCCCTGTTCCCAGGTCAGTTGTAATGTCCCTGTGAATGCTATGGGGATACAAACACTGCCTACGTCTTCCTCTAGATGTCAGTAAGTGGTGACAATTTGAATGGAGTCGATTGCGCAATCAGGGCCTGTATAAAAGACCAAAGACCGGAAGTACATTTATTTTCCTCTCTGCGCCTGACGCACGATGGACGTCGGACTGGCCACCTTCCAAGCTGTTGTTTAGCCAGTAATATATCTCCGGTCATGTTTTTACTCGTTATAGGTGTTAAAAACATCATAAGGTAGTTAATTTAAACTGTTTTATAGCAATTTATATCCGTTTAGTGCGATTTTATGGCATTTCTGTGTGACGCACTTCGAAGAGCTGGGCACTTTTCTAGTACATGCTGAACATTAGTGACCATTTCGACGGGACAAGAGGACATCTTTCGACCAAAAGACGATTAGACCGGAGAAAGGATTCATTGCCCAAGATTCTGATGGCAGTTCAGCTAATAGTAAGAACTATTTATGATGATAAATCGTTGTTCTGTCGAAAAATGTTAAACGCATATGCCGCCATTTTCTTTGGGGTAGCTTTGCTTTGGCGCACCATGTATTGCACAGTAAGAATAATTAAAAAAATGTAATTCAGCGATTGCATTAAGAACTAAATTGTCTTTCAATCACTGTCCACCCTGTATTTTTTTGTCAAGTTTATGAGTATTTATGCATTAGACTAGATCACTGTCCAATTTGGCGCCCGACATTTTCTGACCAGCTTGGCTACTTTTCTCATTGTATAACCACGATTTTGGTGGCTAAATACATTTTCGAACAAACTCTATATGTATGTTGTAATATGATGTTACAGGAGTGTCATCTGAAGAATTCTGAGAAGGTTAGTGAAGAAATTAATACATTTTGGTGGTGATAATGCTATCGCTCTTTTTGCCGTGAATCAATGCTGGGGTAATGTTTGCACATGTGGTATGCTAATATAACAACTTATTGTGTTTCCGCTGTAAGACACTTAGAAAATCTGAAATATTGTCTGGATTCACAGGATCTGTGTCTTTCAATTAGTGTACGCTGTGTATTTTTAAGAAATGTTTTATGATTTGTAATTAGGTAATACACGTTGCTCTCTGTATTTATTCTAGTTGAGTTGTGATGGTGGGTGCAATTGTAAACTATGATTTATACCTGAAATATGCACATTTTTCTAACAAAACCTATCCTATACAATAAATATGTTATCAGACTGTCATCTGATGAGGTTTTTTCTTGGTTAGTGGCTATCAATATCTTTATTTGGCCGAATTGGTGATAGCTACTGGTGGAGAGAAAAAATGGTGGACAAAGAAAAATGGTGTCTTTTGCTAACGTGGTTAGCTAATAGATTTACATATTGTGTCTTCCCTGTAAAACATTTTACAAATCAGAAATGATTGCTGGATTCACAAGAAGTGGATCTTTCATCTGGTGTCTTGGAATTGTGATTTAATGATATTTAAATGCTACTATTTACTTGTGACGCTATGCTAGCTATGCTATTCAGCTTTTTTACTGGTGGGGGAGGTGGGGGTGCTCCCGGATCCGGGTTTCTGAGTCGGTAGAAGTTTTTAATATAGTTGGTTCAGAGTTAATTTGATATTTCAACCTGGATGTCCTGATCGTGTCTGGTGTGGATGAACTAAATCAACATGCGGATGCACGCACGTGCCCAGTGTAGTCAGCACTTTAGGCCGTTTTAATTTTGTCTAGAGCGATGGTGACTAACTGTGCTGCTCGCAACAATTTAATAAGGCTTTTTTGTCTACGTTTACTGACAACGGTCATATTCAACGGGTGTTGCGCCTTCATAAATTAATCAGTTATTCTGCACTCTGGCACACTCAGAAGAGTGCTCTGAAATAGGAGTAGATAGCCAGAGTGAATTTACGAATGCACCCTAAGATAGACACTAAAAATGTAGCGAAATTACGGTGCCTGTTGCTACAAGTGTGTCTCAGCGTACTGCCTTATGTTAGTGTTGTGTTCTTGGTTTTGTTGTTTTATTAAAACGTTGCACCTACTTCCGACTCACCACCCCATCATTACAAGCTGTAGTCAATGAATAGCATTCTCACATAGGTGTTCCTTTTGTCCAGATGTGAAATGGCAGTGTGGAGTGCAATAGAGATTGCATCATCTGTGGATCTGTTGGGGCGGTATGCAAATTGGAGTGGGTCTAGGGTTTCTGTGATAATGGTGTTAGCCATGACCAGCCTTTCAAAGTATTTCATGGCTACAGATGTGAGTGCTACGGGTCAGTAGTAATTTAGGCACGTTATCTTAGTGGTCTTGGACACAGCGACTATGGTGGTCTGCTTGAAACATGTTGGTATTACGGACTCAGACAGGGAGAGGTTGAAAATGTCAGTGAAGACACTTGCCAGTTGGTCAGCGCATGCTCGGAGTACATGTCCTGGTAATCCATCTGGCCCTGCGGCCTTGTGAATGTTGACCTGTTTAAAGGTCTTACTCACATCGGCTGCGGAGAGCGTGATCACACAGTCGTCGGAACAGCTGGTGCTCTCATGCATGTTTCAGTGTGACTTGCCTCGAAGCTATAAACTATCAAAATAAAGTTGCACACTCCATGTATAATCTCCCAGCAATTTAATGGGTATTTACCAACGTTTCGGCATCACTGTGCCTCCCTCAGGTTAACGTCATAAATACTTGAACCAGGTTATGTAGACACACAGTGCAATTAGTGTAACCAATGACAGTGGAGGGGTGTGTCATACGTTAATTAAAATGAATTAGTGAAACTGTTAAAAAAATAGTGTATGGAATATTAAATATATTATGCTATTGTTATCATATAGAAACATAATGGAATATTGTACATCAAATTAGCATCAACATACATTGTTTCATTCAATTTTACATAATTTCGTATTTAATTTTTGTTACATGTATTATTGGTTCAACCTTAATATATAATGAACATCATCAACAGGGGGAACATATTCGATTTTTTTATTATTTTTATTAAAAACTTGTTCATAATGGGATCAGGGATCTTTCGACCTGTATGTGGGTGTCTAAAGAAAGATGTTTATTTGGTGCTATTACACTGTGCGCATGAGCCACATTTGTAGTTCCCATTTGCGATAGGTGTCAAGATTGTCTGAGTGGGCTCCGTGGGCATGTCAGATCTCGCGAAACTATCTACAATATTGCGACCACACTTATAGACCACCAGTGGGAGTTCCTTGAAGAGGTGTGCAATTTTTTTGTCTGATTGCAGAATATGCCAGTGCTTTTTCAGGATTGCTTTCATTTTCTCCAAACCCTTGGTGTACATAACACAAAAGACGGTTGCCTTGTTTTTCTTCTTTGGTTGAGTTTTTAGTAATTACGCTCTTGGTTTTTGAGATATTTTCATCATTGTGGCATCAAGACTTTTGTCCTTGTAGCCTCTCATTTTGAATTTATCTGTCATTTTTCTTTAGTATTGCTGTCAGAATCTGACTGGTGGCCACAGATTAGTTTAACCCTACATAACTGGCTAAATGGTAGACCATTCTTGAGGGGAAGGGGATACATACTATCCTCACATAGCAGGGTATTGTGGTCTGTGGGCTTTGTGTATAAGTCTGTGTGTAATGCATCATTCTCTTTGATAATCCATAAGTCCAGGTAGTTTATTTTTCTCTCATCAGTCTGCATGCTTAATTTGAGATATTCAGAGCTCTCATTTAGTAGAGTTTGGAATTCATTTAGTTCCTGGTGCCTTCCTTCCCAGAGCACAAAGAGATCATCTATGTATCTCTTCCATAGAAGTATTTTAGAAAGTAAGGGGTGTGTGTCTGTTTTAAAAAGCAATGCTTCTTCAAATTGTCCCACATACAGGTTTCCATAGTTGGGGGGAAAAGGCTACACCCCAAATTTGAAGGAAAAAGTCTGACTCAAAGACGAAGTAGTTATGGGATAATACCAGTTCAGTAAGTTGTAAGATGCAATCATTGGATGGAGCAAGAGTAGAGTCTCTCTGCTGAAGGAAGTGTTGCAGCGCCTGTAAGCCTCCGGTGTGTGGGATGTTAGTGTACAAGCTCCCCACATCAAACGTGGCCAGCAGGGTGCCCTCTGGTATCCTTCCTAAGCCTTCTATCAATGAGATCATGTGACTTTGACATGAGATGGGAGATTCTCAAACATCAGTTTAATGTGGTAATCCACAAATGTAGAAATGTTGGATGTCACAGAGTTGATTGCTGCTACAATACCTGGAGGAGGAGATACTTGTTTGTGTAATTTAGCGACTGTATAGAAAGTTGGTATCTTGGGAAATTTCACACATAGAAATTCAACTTCTTGTTTAGTGATTTGTCCTGATTCCCAACAGCTTTCCACTGTAGATAAAATATTATGCTGGAATTCCAGGGTAGGGTCACAATTCAGTTTGCGATAGAAGTCACTTTTAGATAGTTGTCGGCGACATTCATTCACATAGTCACATTTGTTTTGTATACAAATTCCTCCTCCTTTGTCACATTTTTTTATGATAATCGAAGGATCTGACTTTAAGTCCTTATTAAGAGCCATTCTCTCATCTCTACTCAGGTTATCATAGGATTTGTGTTTCTGTTTGTCTTTCAGTAAGTCACCTACATAATTTTCAACAATCCTACAGAAAGTTTCTATGGAGGCATTGCATTTGGTGGGAGGTACAAATAACTTTTTGCTCTAAATGTAGTTCTCTCAGAGTTCTCAGGTACCTCAGCTGGGTTTATGGCTCCATCTCCTCCTTGACTCACGGTAGGACAGGTAAGTCTATTGATTGCGTGGTAGACCTATGTATACATCTCACTGAGGATGACATTTCAAGTGGTCATGTAAGTTTCACTCTTATCAAAGAACTCACGCAATCTCAGATGACGGAAAAACTTGAATAGATCTATCTGGACATCAAAGTCATTCATGTATGCAGTGGGTACAAATGTTAACCCCTTATTGAGAACACTGAGGTGGCCGGATGTCAGGGTCTTACTTGATAAGTTGAAGACATTTAGCTCCTGTTGGACGGTGGGCTCGTCCTGGGTCTCAATTGATAGGTGTCGCGGTGTGGTAGTGGATTTCTTCTTCCCCCGACGTATGTGTCGAACCCTCTTACGTGCTGGGGGTGTTGGCCTCGACGTTGTTCCCGGTTTCCCCGCCCTCTGTTGTAGAAAAAACGCTCACCGTTGGTAGAGGAGCCAGAGTTAGCGCTGTCTGTGGATAGTACTTGCCTCGAAGCGAGCATAGAAGTTATTCAGCTCGTTTGGTAGGCTTGTGTCACTAGGCAGCTCTCGGCTGTGCTTCCCTTTGTAGTCTGTAATAGTTTGCAAGCCCTGCCACATAAGACGAGCGTCAGAGCCATTGTAGTACGATTTGATCTTAGTCCTGTATTGACTCTTTACCTGTTTGATGGTTTATCGGAGGGCATAGCGGGATTTCTTATAAGCTTCCGGGTTAGAGTCCCGCTCCTTGAAAGCGGCAGCTCTACTCTTTAGGTCAGTGCGAATGTTGCCTGTAATCCATGGCTTCTGGTTGGGGTATGTATGTAACGGATGTGAAATGGCTAGCTAGTTAGCGGGTACGCGCTAGTAGCATTTCAATCAGTTACGTCACTTGCTCTGAGACTTAAGTAGTGTTGCCCCTTGCTCTGCAAAGGCCGCGGCCTTTGTGGAGCGATGGGTAACGATGCTTCGTGGGCGACCGTCGTTGATGTGTGTAGAGAGTCCTTGGTTCGCGCCCGTGTCGGGGTGTGGGGACGGTTTAAAGTTATACTGTTACATGTACGTACAGTCACTGTGGGGATGATGTCATCGATACACTTATTGATGAAGCCTGTGACTGATGTGGTGTACTCCTCAATGCCATCGGAAGAATCCAGGAACATATTCCAGTCTTTGCTAGCAAAACAGTCCTGTAGTTTAGGATCTGCTTCATCTGACCACTTTTATATAGACCGAGTCACTGATGCTTCTGCTTTAATTTTTGCGTGTAAGGAGGATCGAATTATGGTCAGATTTGCCAAATGGAGGCCGAGGGAGACTGTTGTAAGCGTCTCTGTGTGTGAAGTAAAGGTGGTCTAGAGTTTCTTTCCCCCTCTGGTTGCACATTTAACATGCTGATAGAAATGAGGAAAAACTGATTTAATTTTCCCTGCATTAAAGTCCCCGGCCACCAGGAGCGACGCTTCTGGATGAGCGTTTTCCTGTTTGCTTATGGCGGTCTACAGCTCATTGAGTGTGGTTTTAGTGCCAGCATTGGTCTGTGGTGGTATGTAGACAGCTACGAAAAATACAGATGAAAACTCTCTAGGTAGATAGTGTGGTCTACAGCTTATCATGAGATATTCTACCTCAGGCGAGCAAAACCTCAAGACTTCCTTAGATATCGTGTACCAGCTGTTGTTTACAAATATACAAAGGCTCCCGCCCCGTGTCTTACCAGAGGCTGCTGTTCTATCCTGCCGATAGAGTGTATAACCCACCAGCTGTATTTTATTAACGCCAGCTGTATGTTATTAATGTCCTCGGTCAGCCACAACTCAGTGAAACATAAGATACTACAGTTTCTAATGTCCCGTTGGTAGGATATACGTGATTTCAGTTCATCCAATTTATTTTCCAGTGATTGAACGTTGGCTAACAGTATGGATGGCAAAGGCAGATTAGCCATTCGTCACCTGATCCTCACAAAGCACCCTGATCTCTTTCCGCAAAATCTCTGTTTCTTTCTCCAGCGAATTACGGGGATGAGGGTCTGTTCAGATGTTTGGAGTATATCCTTACCGTCCGACTCATTAAATAAAAATGATTTGTCCAATTAGAGGGGAGTAATCGCTGTTCTGATGTCCAGAAGCTCTTTTCAGTCATGAGAGATATTGAGAATTTTCCAGAACATGTGTGGCCATTATACATTTCAGGATAGTCAGCAAAATTAGTTCTCTCTATATGTGCTCTGGATCATTAGACACCATTAGACATACCTGTCTGGGGAGTGGAAACGACTGGTTATTCCTGTAACTGTGTTATGGCCTAATATGTACTGTTGCTATGGTTACACCTCTTGGGTCTTTTCCATAACATGGGTGTCCCTTTCAGAGGAGTTAGCAATATGACATGTCTGGTTATTTCTGTAAAGTGCCAAGGACTGTTGCTATGGTCCTACTGTCTTAAGGCGAGTACATGTCTGTATTTTTTAACTATTGGTGTGGCTCTACAGTTTCCATGCCCTAATATGAATCCAAACTAAAATTAGTGCAAGGCAATAAGATAACAGTGGCTAAATGCCATAGAGGATGAGTCATTAAGAGGAGTTACAATGGGTGTGACGTAAGGAGGAAAAATGTATAAGAACTATGTGCCAAGAATGGAAAGTAGTTGCTTCATGAACCAGCTCGGCTTATATTACTTTGTAATAAAGTCTTATTGAACTCACTGGCTCCAGTATTTGAGAAATATTATTGACTGAATAATCCTACAACAGAGACGGTAGCAGCAACATTATGTACAAAATAAGTTACAAACAATGCGAAAAAACAAACAAAATAGCACGGTTGGTTAGGAGCCAATAAAACGGCAGCCATCCTCTCCGGTGCCATCTTTCAATCTCCCAGTCCCTGACGCTGAAAAACATCTCCACAACATGATTCTGCCACCACCATGCTTCATCGTAGGGATGGTGTCAGGTTTCCTCCAGACGTGACGCTTGGCATTCAGGCCAAAGAGTTCAATCTTGGTTTCATCAGACCAGAGGATCTTGTTTCTCATGGTCTGAGAGTCTTTAGGTGCCTTTTGGCAAACTCTAAGCGGGCTGTCGTGTGCCTTTAACTGAAGAGTGGCTTACGTCTGGCCACTACCATAAAAGCCTGATTGGTGGAGTGCTGCTGAGATGGTTGTCCTTCTGGAAGGTTCTCCCATCTCCACAGAGGAACTCTAGAACTCTGTCAGAGTGACCATCGGGTTCTTGGTCAACTCCCTGACCATGGCCCTTCTCCCCCGATTTCTCAGTTTGGCCGGGCGGCCAGATCTAGGAAGAGTCTTGGTGGTTCCAAACTTCTTCCATTTAAGAATGATGGAGGCCACTGTGTTCTTGGGGACCTTCCCCAGATCTGTGCCTCAACAGAATCCAGTCTCGGAGCTCTTCGACCTCATGGCTTGGTTTTTATTCTGACATGCGCTGTCAACCGTGGGACCTTATACAGACAGGTGTGTGCCTTACCAAATCATGTCCAATCAATTGAATTTACCACAAGTGGCCTCCAATCAAGTTGTAGAAACTTCTCAAGGATGATCATTGGAAACAGGATGCACCGGAGCTCAATTTTGAGTCTCATAGCAAAGGGTCTGAATACTTACGTAAATAAGGTATTTCAGTTTATTTTTAATATACAGTGGGGAGAACAAGTATTTGAGACACTGCCGATTTTGCAGGTTTTCCTACTTACAAAGCACGTAGAGGTCTGTAATTTTTATCCTAGGTACACTTCAACTGTGAGAGATGGAATCTAAAACAAAAATCCAGAAAATCACATTGTATGATTTTCCCGGCTCATCATCTGCTGTAAATCAACTAGCCTACCTGGTTGAATAAAGGTGAAATAAATGTAAAAAAAAAAAAATTAAGTGTGTAAGTTTTTCACCTTTTTTGCAGAAAACACAGATATCATGAATATCAACAAATGTGGACAACATAGATTTACATATATATATATATATATATATATATATATATATATATATATATATATATATATATTGTAAAATATTCAAGTGCACTTCCTTAAATGTGTTTGGTATTCCATATTTGTAAGGCATCAAGCAAGCTTTTTTTCAGACAATGTCAGGAATAAGCATGTTCCAAAAAACATTTCCTCTTGGCATAAGTTGGTTCCGTTAAATTTGTATTTGTTACAAGATTTCTCAAGTAAGCCCACACCTTCCAAGCTGAGTTCTGCTTGTCTAGCTAACTAGCTAAAATGTTGAGAGTATGATGTTGACATGATCAGTCCAATCAAAGCTATGGTAGATATAATGTGATTTGACGTCATTTTATCTGTGGTCAATGACCTTGAGCCTTCTTGGATGGGCACTTCTAATGTAAATCTATGGCAGCACCCAAGGTGCTTAAATTCCCGAGCTCTCCCTTTAGGTTTTGCGGTGACGTAGTGTCCATGACTGACAGAACACTGAGACAATCATGGCACAACTAGAGAACATTACCAACCCCTACGCTCTGTATTTTCTACTGGCTGCCCTACCACCACAAAAAGCTCTGAGCTAGGCTGAAACACCGGAATTTTGGAGCTGCCTAACTCAAGAAAGCAAAAAAGAAACTATGCGGCTTTATTATCTCAATTATAATTGTTTTACATTGTTTGCAAACTGATATGTGACACGTATTAATACAAAAAAAGAAGAAAAAAACAGGCAACAAAAAGGTGAGACTAAAAAACAGGTGCGGCTCAGCCTCACCTGCCCTGAATGACAGGTCGTCACTCTTCCGCATACAAAGTATCTGCTCAGGTGTAAGTTGTCGCACTGAAGACACTCTTTAGGAAAGGATTGACAGACTCTTGGTGAAGTATTAGCAAGAAAAACACTGTCCTGGCTCATAACACGACCCAAAGCCTTTTCTTTGCCTTCACTGATGGCATATCTTCCACTGTCACAAAGTATTCCAAGTAGTACCACATCTGCAACAGTGAACTTTTGACCAACGATCTGGTCAAACTGCTTGTCCAAACATCCTTGATTTCCACAGATCATTTTTTTAAACATTGAGACACTACAGATGACATCGTGTTACTGTAGGCACCTGGTATCTTTTAAGTGATAATGCCCTCGAAGCTGGTGTTTGGAGGATATATTGGCTCGGGTGACGTTAGGCCCGAGACGAAGTCAATATATCCTCCAAACACCAGCTTCGAGGGCATTATCACTTTAATGCAACAGGTTACCAACATATTCAAATAATGATTAACATATTTTCATTCAAAACTTTATTTTGATGAATTTATTCATACTATTTCATCCTTCCACAAGATATAGTCCCGACTCGAATCTAGGGTTACTAGAGACACGACCCCGTCATTCAGTCTTTTTGTTCTGTATCTATGGACCGACCCAGTCATTCAGTATTTTTGTTCTTTATCTATTGACGCGACCCAGTCATTGTCTTTTTGTTCTAAATGTTCCATTGCCATACTGGGTGGCAACGTTCTTATCCCTTGCTTGCTAGCTAGCTGCATTTGCCTTTGTTTTAACTGTTTTCTAGTGACATTTATTTGGATACATCCATAACAATGAGCTCATGAGGCGCAATTTTGCCTGGCATAGAAAATGTGCTCACTCATCAGGACACTATTGTTCAGAGGTGCTAGCCAATAACACAGCTAACACAATCACTTCAAACTGAAGCTGGAAAGACTGCAAACTAGCTGCATTTCGTTGTACTTTTTTTTTTTTTGTGTGTGTATATCCGTAAAAATCAAGCCAGCTGATTCAAGATTTTGACTGGCTGAGAAACGCTGCCTGCCTGTCTTTCTCGTCCTGACTCCCGACACATTCATTACTTTGGGACAGCATAATCGAATTTGAATTATTGAAATAATTTTGCAAATGTCAAAGAGACAGACAGCAAGGTTTATACAAATCTCCGCTATTGAAAACGAAATGTAAGTCTAAAAGAAATGTGAGATAATATCTAGATGCTTTTTATAGTGGAGATCAAGTTTATAAGTTCCCTGGCTGGGCTAATGAGACAGTGGATTGCACAGTCAGAGGGAACAAAGTAAATGGGCATTTTGACATCATAGATTTAGTCAGTGGCAACTTGTGGAATGGACACCGGCTGGAATGCGGTTTTAACCAATCAGCATTCAGGATTAGACACACCCGTTGTATAAATGCTCATAATCTCACCCTAAATTCTTCGGTTGTCTGTCCCACTTCTGGTGAAATGAAACTGAAAGTCAAAGCTCATGCCCTATTTGGGATTCTTGGGACATCCCTATCCCATTTAAAAATGGTTACGGTTATGATTAGGTAAAGGTCATGGTTAAGGTTAGGGTAAGGGTGGAGGTTAAAGTTTTGGGTAGGGACGTCCCAAGGAAGGATCTAAGGTGGCTGACCTTAAAATTACCTCTGCTTTCGACATGAACAATCTGGCATTTATTGAAAATTCACTCCTCTCTTCTGTTGATATGATTAACATAAGGTTTTGCCTTACATGGACCCCTCTGCTTTTTTCCCCCAACTGTGTTGTATGTAAAACATTAAGTAAACCGATGTAATAATACTAATGGTCACATGATGGAACTACAGTGTTGCAAAGAACATTAACTTTTGTTACAATATACTGTCTATCATATTGGTGTAACTTATAACACAGGACACTTTGTGGGAACTTTGCATGCCTACATTGAGTTTTATTTGGAGTTCCCTTCCCTACATTCAATTATGATTTGTAATTCAAGAAATCATTTCAAATACATCAACTATGGAAGAGATTGGTTAGTCAGTAGACCTAACAGGTAGCCTATAAAGAGAGAGCAAGTAAAGTTGATGTTACCTGAGCTGTGTATGAGTCAGCTTTTAAAGTTACAAATACAGAAAACCCTCCCTGTTGTAACCTACTGCATTGCAAATTCACACTCATACTTGTATTACAGTAATGATGAACATTATAATTGTAATTGACAAGATATGTTGTATAGTTGGCCTATAGAAACCAAGATCTGTAGTTTCTCCTTCAGGCAGGAGAACTTCGCAGGAGACACCTGCTTTAGGGGAGAGTGGGTTAAGTTGAGCTACTTTTTACATTCAACATCACTCTGTTAAGGGAAATATAGTATTCTTTCTAACAAAGATATCTACATATATTTCAGGATGTGTATCCCTGAAAATAATCAGAATTCATGTAAACATTACAGTTTTTAAAACATAGTGTCCAAAAAAAGTGGTCTCTTGTCACAACTTACCCCATGTATTGGGTAAATTAAATGAAATATTACCGCTACCTTTTTATAAAACCATGTCTATATTTATTTCCCAAACATAATTCAACACAATCATGTAATTTTAAGCTTGTGTTAACACCTAACAAATGCTTATTTTTACACTTTTAACATATGACATAACAGGGCCTGGCCTATCGCAGAGAAATACGTTTTTTTGTGCAAATTGTGAATTTTTGGGATCTTTTATTTCAGCTCATGAAACATGGGACCAACACTTTACATGTTGCGTTTATATTGTTGTTCAGTGTATTTCCTTTATTAGACAGAAACACCCTTGAGGAACAGCCCTCAGAGCTCTAAAAGTTGTTAAGAAGTTACATGCCAAATATACAGTTCTGTGCAATGTCACAATGGATAAGCAGTATCTTTATTATTAAAGGTAGACTCCGCAAAATGACATTGCCACGAGCAGCACCGCAGATATTGAGATGCAAGACTTTGCTCATTAATTAATTTGTCTCGCTTCCTACTCCACTTGCTCATAACACAGGGTCTGAAATAAGAATGCAACAGTACAGAACATTGAAAATGTTTTAGAGAAACTATGAACTAAGGCACTTTCATGTGTACATACTACAGATGTACATGGACACAAAGCAACAGTCAACAGGCAGGACTCCACTGCTAACTGTATATAATGGCATATAGAAACACAGATTACAACAGGCTCATGTTCATTAGGACACTGTTGCAAAACGGAAAACAAAATGAGCGTTTCTTATTGGGTTTGTTAGTTTTCTTCCGTTTGGTGTCTGATGAATACGACCAAAGTTTGGGTGGGACACCTGCAAATTCCGTGGCTCTGTTCTTTGGACCTTTGAATTTCTACAACCTTTGTTCTAAAAATCCCATTAAATTCTAACAAACAAAATCTTAAACAAAAATGATTACAAAATCCAGAAAGGGTTAGTAATCCAGAATTCAAATCATATTCACTTTTAATATACATGACATTTTGGCAACAGACAAAAATAAACCTGTTGCAGTTTGTATGCCAAGGAAAACATTGCTTATTGCAAACTTGAGACAATGCTTTTTGGAGTCCTTGTTCTTTAACCAGATGCAAGCTTCCCAACACATGCACCCATCAGTCTCTTGTCTTCAGCTACACAGCACCTTTAAAAGAGACCCGTAGAGGGCACTGTCACAGGGGAACATACAGTTACAGTATGAGGAGGTCATTTCCCTTGTGATGGTTAGTTGTCACATGCACCCACCAGTGGAGGCTGCTGAGGGGAGGACGGCACATAATAATGGCAGGAATGGAGTGAAGGGAATGGTATCAAACACATGGTTTTCATGTGTTTGATACCATTCCATTCTCTAGATTATACTCCATTCCATACATTATTATGAGCCGTCGTCCCCTCAGCAGCCTCCACACTGACACCCACATCATGTGACATGGTCTTCAGTGAACATGTGAGTATGCATTCCCCACGTCCACATGTGCTGCGTCTGCTCCTCTATTCAGCTGGGATCTGGCACACATCAATCATTCAAAAGGGGGTTTATAACCTAAATGTACTAACAAAGTCCTGATGGAGAATCTAAGCATCAGTCACATCTCCCCCACAGCATAATGGACCGGCCCATCTCCCCATCCACAACACAAGGATTAGCCTACAGGTCAGAAGGGGCTATGGGGATGGGATATAAAGCTCCTAAAACACTGACAAGAAGCAGTATGAACAAAATGGGTCTTTTACAGTAACAGTCAGTCCAGCATTCCATCTTTGGGAGTTTACTGCCATGAGTTTAGGGAGTCTAAAAGAATGCTTACATTGCAGAAGGAGGGAGAGAGAGAAACAAACATCCATGCTGTAAAAGTATATGTCGTCTTTGGACAGAGAAAGCCAGGCATTGTGTGTTGTTGTAAACCAAGCTCTGGTGTGCTTTCTATACTCTGTTCTATATGCAAACCATTCTCAACCGCTCCCCTTGAATCTGAAGACAAAAAGCCAACGAAGGTTCGACACAGGTCTTCAAGAGTATAGAAACATTTTCACAGGATTTCCATAACGGGTAATATTTCACAGTGGTTGTATCCTCTTGTCTCCTTCCAGGCCTTGTTTAGAACTATGATGCTGCGATAAAATTATAGCGATATAAAATCAACATGTAGGCAATCTTGTAACATCTCGTAACATCATTCTCAGAACTTTTGGGAGGTGCGGCCTAGTCCTTGACAAAAGTGTATCCAGTTCATTTGTACTCTTCTGTTGCCAAGTGCACCAAAATAAACAAAATAAACATCTCATCATCTACTGTCCAACTATATATACAGTATATACAGTTGCAGCAAAATACATTGGCACCTTTGCACTTTTCTTAAATAATTCCCTATTTCTTCTCAAATAAGTAGACACTTAAAAAATAAATAAACTGGTCTCCGCTCCTTATTGGATTTTCAACATTGCAGAACCAATTTTATATTTGTGAACTTAAGTTTACAATTTGAGAAAATAAAGAAAAATGGCATGGACAAAATGATTAGCACCCCAGAGCTTGAATTTGGTTACACAGCCTTTGGCCAAGATAACTTCAGATAAATGCTTCTTGGAGCCATCAGTGAGCTTGCTGTACCTTTCAACTGGCAATTTGGCCAACTTTTCTGCAGCAAACTGCTCTAATTCTTCAATGTTTGAGGGTGCCCTCCACCAGCGGCTGTTTCAGATTCCTCCATATGTTATGGATGTGATTCAGATCTGAACTCCTCGCTGGCCACTCCAGAACAGTTCAGCATTTCTTCTTGAACCATTTCAGGGGTGCTTTTGACATGCGTTTTGGATTGTTGTCCTGCTGGAAGACCCACAACCTTAAAGAAAGACACCATTTTTGGACACTGGGTTGAACATTGAACTCCAAAATACCTTGATAATCTGCTGATTTCATGATGTCTTGCACACGTTCAAGGCCCCAGTACCAGAGGCAGCAAAGCAACCCCACAGCACAAGTACTAGCTCCTGGGTGGCAATAATTTTGCCCAGGCCATTTGTCTTAAGTTTACAAATTTAATTTAAATAAAGTTTACAAAAATAAAATAAGTTCTGCAATGTTGAAAATTCAATAACAAGATGTGGAAACCAAAGGTTTTTTCCAATTGCAATTTATTTGAGAAGAAATTGGGAATTATTTAAGAAAAGTGCAAGGGTGCTAATATATTTGGCCAAAACGTTATGTGAGAGTGCATCCTTATGATCACACACATATCTGAACTCTTGCCCTCCCTGCTTCAGTCTCAGCTATAAACATTAGCTACATCCAAACTTCCAACAGCTTTCAAATGGTGATTTGAACTTTCACAATTGACAGCTTATATTTCTGAGTGGCAGTAAAGCCTTACGATCAGTACTCTAAATCTAAGCGTTGTCCATCTAAGTGAGAAGCAAACCATAGTCAGGTTCAGCTGACACGGACTACATTTCCCATAGTTCCCCTGGCTGAGTAGTAAGCAAAACAGAATTGCAACGTGCACTACTTTGTTTCTTTAGCGTTCATTCTTTTGTAGTTCTCTAGTTTTTGTAAACTACCAGAGTCGTTTCTCTAAACTCAAAGGAGGCCTTGTGATTTGTTGTTCTGTATACAGTAATGATCAAGGAGAAAAAGTTGACTTATCTAGCGATGCTAGGCATTTCAGCAGATTCTACAGTATTTTCCATATGGATCTTGACAATTTTTTGTCTGTTAAATAGTTAGTCACACTGAAACATGCCCCTTTCTTTGTGGTAGTTCAGTCTGTCTAGCAGACCTGAGAATGTTCCTGTTTTCATTGTTAATAAATGTGGTTAACTTACTGGACACTGGTTAACTTCTCGACACAAGAAAACACATCTTTCTCACAAAGCAAATAACTACAGCATCCTCAATGTCCAGGCAATGGACTGTTCTTATACTGTCTTACACAATATTGTTACTATTATTATTATCTATAGACAATGTCCAGGCAATGGACTGTTCTTATACTGTCTTACACAATATTGTTACTATTATTATTATCTATAGACAATGATAACATGTTGCTACTATATGTAGTCAGAGACACTCTCCCAGTTTCCTGTTGGTCCATGTTCCCATCCCAGAGTTCAAAGTTCACATGGTGAACGACTTGTCTAGGGGGTCTTGGGGAGGGTGTACAGGGGGAGGGTGAGCCGGGCCCGTCTTGGGCAGCACCAGGGGCTTGGGCCTCAGGGCAGGCGGCTTAAGCTGCACCCCCATACGGGGTACCACTACCGGCTTGAAGGTGCTCATGGTGTCGCTGGAAGAGCTGGTGCTGCGGCACATCGGGGGCCCCCTGGCCTCGCCGGTCTGAGCCCTCAGAAGGATGTTGTGGAGGGGGCTGAGGGACTCGCTGGAGCTGGCTGGGGTGGGACCACCGGTCGACTGCCTCTGCTCCAGTGTGTCCAACACAACATCGGGAGCGTGCTTGGCCGAACTCTGCCTCTCCAGCTCACGCAGCTCGTTCAGCGCCGTGTTCATCGTCTCCTCTATGTCCTGCAGGGAGGGAGAGAGAGGCAAATCAAGGGAGGAGAGAAAGAGAAAAGAACGATAGACAAGTTAAGGGAATACAGTGACATCACACCACCAGCATGCATCATACATACAGTACATGTATGTGAGCACCGTCAGGATAAGAGTGTTGCTTAAGACTGAAATCCCTGGGTATGTTCCTGACTTAAAATAAGACAGGATGCAGCGATGACAGAACATTCATCCGAGCATCTCCCAGAGACCGACAACCCAACGGAGAGAGACATCGTCCTCTCTCTGATCCTCAGCTTCCTAATTAGAAGTCTCTCCACGCTGCTGATGGCTTCTCATGCTTTCGCACAATGCACACTGCTACAGCCAAGATGTGCTACATTGTTATCAGAGCTCTGATAAGGTAATTGGGGCCTGTGCCGACAAAGTATTACCATGCAGACACTGACGCTGCTTTGTAATAATGACTTTCTATTTTCTGTTCTGACACGTAGCACTCGGACCAAATCAACAGCTTTTGTAACTGTACGTGACTGTGCGGAACATTATAAAAATAGTTAGTCTCAAAAGCTATTTTACTCAACATCAATGTCCCAGAATCTGCCTCTGAAGCTATTTGATGCTGTAACAGACACGAACATAGTATTTTTGATATTCTTACTAGTACTGAAGTTGCTGATAGTAGTTTTTTTAAAGAAAGTTTTGTTGCAATGATTGTGATATGTGGTCGTCTTGTCTCCCCTACTTTAGCTGACTGAATTTATTGTAAGTCACTCTGAATAAGAGTGTCTTGATAAGTATAAAGAAAAACTAGATTGTTAATGTGTTTGGGAGTGTTGTGACAGAGGTGTTCAGTAGTAGCAGAACTCAGAGTAAGCAGACTAACTAGGTTGACAGGGCGGGGCAGGGCTGTGCTGCTGCTGGTGGAGGGAGGTGCGCTCGTCCCGCGGTGCTGGCGCTGACCTGTGCAATGGTCTCCGCATCCAGGGGCTTGCCACCACCACGCGGGTGGGGGTCCTGGAACACGGCCGTGTACTGGCCCGAGCTTGTGGAGCGTCGAATGGGCGGGCTCTCCATCTTTTTCAGTGACTCGTGGCGGCTGATGTTGGTCAGGCTGCCGTGGCCTGTTCGGCGCCGGTGCTCGGGGCTGTCCATGGGAAGCTGTCCGTGGTTGCGGCTCCGCAGCAGGTCCCGGGGGCTGAAGGAGTGACCCAGAACCGGGGAGCCCATCTCAGGCGTGTGAGCCTGGCCCCCTTGGGTCTGCTGGGAGGGGTGCACCATACAGTTGACATCATTGGGGCGCGCCGGGGGGCGGCGGGAGGGGGGCTCCGTCCTCTTCTTATGCCTGCTGGGATATGGGAGAGGGCAGGAAGAGACAGACGGACACTGAGGTCAAGTCTATGGGTTTTAGCTAAACCTTAGAAATGTTGCAGTGTCTGTAAACAGCCGTGGTAATGTAGTCACACAGATTCTTAGTCAGTATGGGGTAATGTAGTCACACAGATTCTTAGTCAGTATGGGGTAATGTACAGTCACACAGATTCTTAGTCAGTATGGGGTAATGTACAGTCACACAGATTCTTAGTCAGTATGGGGTAATGTACAGTCACACAGATGCTTAGTCAGTATGGGGTAATGTACAGTCACACAGATGCTTAGTCAGTATGGGGTAATGTACAGTCACACAGATTCTTAGTCAGTATGGGGTAATGTACAGTCACACAGATGCTTAGTCAGTATGGGGTAATGTACAGTCACACAGATGCTTAGTCAGTATGGGGTAATGTACAGTCACACAGATGCTTAGTCAGTATGGGGTAATGTACAGTCACACAGATGCTTAGTCAGTATGGGGTAATGTACAGTCACACAGATGCTTAGTCAGTATGGGGTAATGTACAGTCACACAGATGCTTAGTCAGTATAGGGTAATGTACAGTCACACAGATTCTTAGTCAGTATGGGGTAATGTACAGTCACACAGATGCTTAGTCAGTATGGGGTAATGTACAGTCACACAGATGCTTAGTCAGTATGGGGTAATGTATAGTCACACAGATTCTTAGTCAGTATGGGGTAATGTAGTCACACAGATTCTTAGTCAGTATGGGGTAATGTAGTCACACAGATTCTTAGTCAGTATGGGGTAATGTAGTCACACAGATTCTTAGTCAGTATGGGGTAATGTACAGTCACACAGATTCTTAGTCAGTATGGGGTAATGTACAGTCACACAGATTCCTAGTCAGTATGGGGTAATGTAGTCACACAAGATTCCTAGTCAGTATGGGGATATAGACTCTAGACAGAGTTGTTGAAGCCTTCTGTCAATGTAGTGTTCAGACGTAAACCTATATGTCAGTCCCAAAGTGCTCCTAGTAGCTTGTTCTGAGGCAGGGCTCCAGCTGCAGCACTGAGAGGCCTGCAGGCTGGGTCTTTATCTGAACCTTTAGCCACACAGTGCCCCCTTGCCTGCCCCCCTGCCTGCCTGGGAGAAGGTTCAGCTGGCTCAGCATTAAAGCTGTCCTCCATCTGAACCTGTGTAACAGTAGTAACTTTACGTCGTCCCCTCGCCCCGACACGGGCGCGAACCAGGGACCCTCTGCACACATCAACAACGGTTGACCACGAAGCGTCGTTACCCATCGCTCCACAAAAGCCACGGCCCTTGCAGAGCAAGGGGAAACCCTACTTAAGTCTCAGAGCAAGTGACGTAACTGATTGAAATGCTACTAGCGCGTACCCGCTAACTAGCTAGCCATTTCACATCCGTTACACTCACCCCCCTTTCAACCTCCTCCTTTTCCGCAGCAACCAGTGATCCGGGTCAACAGCATCAATGTAACAGTATAACTTTAAACCGTCCCCTCGCCCCGACACGGGCGCGAACCAGGGACCCTCTGCACACATCAACAACGGTTGCCCACGAAGCATGGTCGTTACCCATCGCTTGCAGAGCAAGGGGAAACCCTACTTAAAGTCTCAGGGCAAGTGACGTAACTGATTGAAATGCTACTAGCGCGTACCCGCTAACTAGCTAGCCATTTCACATCCGTTACACTCACCCCCCTTTCAACCTCCTCCTTTTCTGCAGCAACCAGTGATCCGGGTCAACCGCATCAATGTAACAGTATAACTTTACGGCATCCCCTCGCCCCGACACGGGCGCGAACCTGGGACCCTCTGCACACATCAACAGCAAGTGACGTAACTGATTGAAATGCTACTAGCGCGTACCCGCTAACTAGCTAGCCATTTCACATCCGTTACACCTGCTGTCTCAACACACCCTCCTGACTGAACATAGATATACACCTGACCTGCCACACACAGGTGTGCATCCCTTACGCATGGCACGCACACAGAGACCTAGTAGCACACAGGCACACTCACGCACACAGGCACACAGACACGTACAGTACGCGTCTGGGTCCTGCCTCTTCACAGTAACTAATGGTCCCCTGAAGCCATCTCATTCCTCTGTAATGGGCCGGCAGAGTGGAGTAGCCCATCATCTCTACTGGGGCTCTGATAAGACCCTGCTCTGCTCTGCATATTTATGAAACCCAGCCTAGCAGGGGGCCGTCCTATAAAGTCCACTTTTTCTGACCAGGGCCCATTAGGCTCTGTTCAAAAGTAGTTCACTGTAGAGAGAATAGGGGGGCATTTGGGAGACAGCCATAATGTTTTATCCCCCTACCTAATCAGCACCAAATGTGGTAGGCTGCCAGTCTGGCAGCAGTGTCGGGGGATGATATGATAACAGAAATATATAAAGATATTTAACCATAGAGAGATAACAATTTACGATTGTTCCAGTGGATATACTCTGAGAAAAAAGTTAATTGAAAGATGGTTATGAGAGGAGATTGTGTGGGGATAAAAGTAGTTTGAGAATTTGATAAGGGGTGATAGGGGACTTTTTCATTCACTAACTGTTTTTGTTCGGTCCTTTTTAATTCTTCAATAAACCATTGAGAGATGACAATTTTTGCCTCACCACTAACATAATATCAAACTAATATTCCCTGCACAACACCAGGCAGAAAACCTAAATCAATTACTTGTTATGCAACGACACAGAAACTGACAAATAACATCTACTAAAGGGGTTTAACATTTGTCCAAATGGGTATTGTTACGCTGTAGCATGGTCCCAGATCTGTTTGTGCTGTATAGCCAACTCCTTCAGTCATTAACATGCCACAAGACCATAGTAGTCGGCAAGACAGCACAAACCGATCTGGGACCAGGCTAGCTGCACAGTACTTCCTGTCTCATATCTCAAAACCTTTATCTCCATCAAGTGTCATTCATGAGTCATTCTGGGCTCCCGAGTGGCGCAGCGGTCTAAGGCACTGCATCTCAGTGCTAGAGGCGTCACTACAAACCCTGGTTTGATTCCAGGTTGAATCACAACCGGCCGTGATTGGGAGTTCCATAGGGTGGAGCACAATTGGGCCAGCGTCGTCCGGGTTTGACGAACGGGGTAGGCCGTCATTATAAATAAGAATTGGTTCTTAACTGACTTGCCTAGTTAAATAAAGGTTAAATAAACAATAAAAATGAGTCTAGCAGCTTTTCATCCCTTAATCATCCTTCCTAGGCGTGTTTCAAGTCTCAGTCTAATTCCTGCCTAATTACCACGGTCTGTCTCAACCACCGTCAATAAGAGTGGAGATTCATTATGGAGCTAAATATGGGACATGATGTGTTCTGATACAGATGGAGGACTGACAGGGGATTTGTGGAGTAAACACGTGCATGGACTCTTCATGACCAGTAGGGGGAGTAAGATCACAACTCAATCTATGGACAAGCTTATAGAAAGGAAAACAACTGCTACAGTACAATCCACAGACAGTCATTGGGTACTTATAAACCATATTATAATATGAATCATGACTGCCATGTTTTCCATACTATTTATAATGTCATACAAAAGCAAACCAGATAATACAATAATGTTCTCTGGTTGACTACAATTCTAGGCTGTAATTACTGCTGTTGTATAATAGAAATGCTGTAAATGGGAGTAGAAGGTGAGATCTAAATAAAGCCAAAGATATGAATGATTCAACAGTGCTGAGCCATAGAACAGTAGAGAGGGAAAGAGAGAAAGAGAGATGGAGGGAGGGGGGGTAGAGAGGGAGGGATGGAGGGTGGGAAGAGAGGGAGGGATGGAGGGAGGGAGGGTGGGAAGAGAGGGAGGTAGGGGTGATAGAGGGAGGGAGGGGGTAGAGGGGGAGAGCGGGAGGCAGGGGGAGAGAGGGAGAGAAGGAGGGAGGGGAGAGACAGGGAAGGGGTAGATAGGGGGTAGAGAGGGGGTAGGGAGGGAGGGGGGGTAGA
This sequence comes from Salvelinus fontinalis, assembly GCF_029448725.1. NCBI lineage: Eukaryota > Metazoa > Chordata > Actinopteri > Salmoniformes > Salmonidae > Salvelinus > Salvelinus fontinalis. The sequence continues at coordinate 27,140,761 of NC_074673.1, read as the reverse complement.
GAAGGAGGAAGGGGAGGGTAGAGAAGGAGGAAGGGGGAGGCAGGGAGGGAGGGGGGGGGGGTAGAGAGGGAGGGAGGGGTGAGAGAGGGAGGTAGGGGTGATAGAGGGAGGGATGGAGGGGTGGTAGAGAGGGAGGGAGGGGGTAGAGGGAGGGAGGGGGTAGAGGGGGAGAGCGGGAGGCAGGGGGAGAGAGGGAGAGAAGGAGGGGGGGGAGAGGGGGCAGTGAGGGAAGGGGTAGAGAGGGAGTAGAGAGGGGGTAGGGAGGGAGGGGGGGTAGAGAAGGAGGAAGTGGGGAGGCAGGGAGGGAGGGGGGGTAGAGAGGGAGGGAGCAGGGGGTAGAGAAAGTAGTCCTGGGTCAAGGGGTAGAGGGGGAGGGGATAACAAGGAATGGAACACATAGCTAGTCAAAAGTATGATTCATTAACATTTCTCCAGCAGAGAGAGGTGAAGTGAGCAAGCCTTTCAATAAAACACTATCTATACTTATAGGGATGATGCCAGTAGCAGATTTCTCAAGGTTGCCTACTACGTCACACAAATTAGAATGCAGCAATGAACAGAAGAACGAGTGAGAAAATACTGTCGCTCTCCCAGAAGCCTTTATAGTCGCTGCCAAAAATATACGCCAGGAGTGTGTGTGTGTGTGTATGAGTCTGCCCTAGATTGCTCTGAGAATGACAACTATGAAATAACCCCTCCAATGTATTTACACCCTGATGTTGACTGAAGCAAACCATCTGAAAATTGACTTAGATTACCCACTGACTGGGACAACTCATCATCAACGATGATTCTATTGGTCATTAGGCTGAGAGTAGGAGCGCTGACCTAGAATCAGGTCTCAGCTTAGCTGACAGGTTTAGCTAACAGTGTGGATGACCCTGCATGTAAGATGACATCTGGTCCGACTCATGTAGACTCACTGACTAACTCCAGTACTGTCCCTCAGTGTTAGTCAGTGAAAGAGCTGCTTCCTGTGCTTGGCCCTCCTATGTTGAACATAATAAACGGCTCTCTATTCACCGGATGTGTACCAAACTCACTAAAAGTGGCAGTAATAAAGCCTCTCTTGAAAAAGCCAAACCTTGACCCAGAAAATATAAAAAACTATTGGCCTATATCGAATCTTCCATTCCTCTCAAAAATTTTAGAAAAAGCTGTTGCGCAGCAACTCACTGCCTTTCTGAAGACAAACAATGTATACGAATTGCTTCAGTCTGGTTTTAGACCCCATCATAGCACTGAGACTGCACTTGTGAAGGTGGTAAATTACCTTTTAATGGTGTCAGACTGAGGCTCTGCATCTGTCCTCGTGCTCCTCGACCTTAGTGCTGCCTTTGATACCATCGATCTCCACATTATTTTGGAGAGATTGGAAACCCAAATTGGTCTACACGGACAAGTTCTGGCCTGGTTTAGATCTTATCTGTCGGAAAGATATCAGTTTGTCTCTGTGAATGGTTTGTCCTCTGACAAATCAACTGTACATTTCGGTGTTCCTCAAGGTTCCGTTTAGGACCACTATTGTTTTCACTATATATTTTTCCTCTTGGGGATGTCATTCGAAAACATAATGTTAACTTTCACTGCTATGCGGATGACACACAGCTGTACATTTCAATGAAACATGGTGAAGCCCCAAAATTGCCCTCGCTAGAAGCCTGTGTTTCAGACATAAGGAAGTGGATGGCTGCAAACGTTCTACTTTTAAACTCGGACAAAACAGAGATGGTTGTTCTAGGTCCCAAGAAACAAAGATCTTCTGTTGAATCTGACAATTAATCTTGATGGTTGTAAAGTCGTCTCAAATAAAACTGTGAAGGACCTCGGCGTTACTCTTGACCCTGATCTCTCTTTTGACGAACATATCAAGACTGTTTCAAGGACAGCTTTTTTCCATCTACGTAACATTGCAAAAATCAGAAACTTTCTGTCCAAAAATTATGCAGAAAAATTAATCCATGCTTTTGTTATTTCTAGGTCAGACTACTGCGATGCTCTACTTTCCGGCTACCCGGATAAAGCACTAAATAAACTTCAGTTTGTGCTAAATACGGCTGCTAGAATCCTGACTAGAACCCAAAAAATGTATCATATTACTCCAGTGCTAGCCTCCCTACACTGGCTTCCTGTTAAGGCAAGGGCTGATTTCAAGGTTTTACTGCTAATCTACAAAGCATTACATGGGCTTGCTCCTACCTATCTTTCCGATTTGGTCCTGCCGTACATACCTACACGTACGCTACGGTCACAAGACGCAGGCCTCCTAATTGTCCCTAGAATTTCTAAGCAAAAAGCTGGAGGCAGGGCTTTCTCCTATAGAGCTCCATTTTTATGGAATGGTCTGCCTACCCATGTGAGAGACGCAGACTCGGTCTCAACCTTTAAGTCTTTATTGAAGACTCATCTCTTCAGTAGGTCATATGATTGAGTGTAGTCTGGCCCAGGAGTATGAAGGTGAACGGAAAGGCTCTGGAGCAACGAACCGCCCTTGCTGTCTCTGCCTGGCCGGTTCCCCTCTCTCCACTGGGATTCTCTGCCTCTAACCCTATTACAGTGGCTGAGTCACTAGCTTACTGGTGCTCTTTCATGCCGTCCCTAGGAGGGGTGCGTCACTTGAGTGGGTTGAGTCACTGATGTGATCTTCCTGTCTGGGTTGGCGCCCCCCCTTGGGTTGTGCCGTGGCGGAGATCTTTGTGGGCTATACTCGGCCTTGTCTCAGGATGGTAAGTTGGTGGTTGAAGATATCCCTCTAGTGGAGTGGGGGCTGTGCTTTGGCAAAGTGGGTGGGGTTATATCCTTCCTGTTTGGCCCTGTCCGGGGGTATCATCGGATGGGGCCACAGTGTCTCCTGACCCCTCCTGTCTCAGCTTCCAGTATTTATGCTGCAGTAGTTTGTGTCGGGGGGCTAGGGTCAGTTTGTTATATCTGGAGTACTTCTCCTGTCTTATCCGGTGTCCTGTGTGAATTTAAGTATGCTCTCTCTAATTCTCTCTTTCTCTCTCTCGGAGGACCTGAGCCCTAGGACCATGCCTCAGGACTACCTGGCATGATGACTCCTTGCTGTCCCCAGTCCACCTGGCCGTGCTGCTGCTCCAGTTTCAACTGCTCTGCCTGCGGCTATGGAACCCTGACCTGTTCACCAGACGTGCTACCTGTCCAAGACCTGCTGTTTTCAACTCTCTAGAGACAGCAGGAGCGGTAGAGATACTCTTAATGATCGGCTATGAAAAGCCAACTGACATTTACTCCTGAGGTGCTGCACCCTCGACAACTACTGTGATTATTATTATTTGACCATGCTGGTCATTTATGAACATTTGAACATCTTGGCCATGTTCTGTTATAATCTCCACCCGGCACAGCCAGAAGAGGACTGACCACCCCTCATAGCCTGGTTCCTCTCTAGGTTTCTTCCTAGGTTTTGGCCTTTCTAGGGAGTTTTTCCTAGCCACCGTGCTTCTACACCTGCATTGCTTCCTGTTTGGGGTTTTAGGTTGGGTTTCTGTACAGCACTTTAAGATATCAGCTGATGTAAGAAGGGCTATATAAATACATTCGATTTGATTTAGTCATAAGTAAGGCCAGGTACGCAAAACAGTTTTTCCTCTATTGGAACTCATTCTAGATTCATCTCCATTCCACAGAATGTTTATATTTCTACATTTCATTATTTTTTAACATGCATCTACCTAATGTCATGTAGCCCTTTTGACCTTTTAAACTGTAGAGCACAGTGGAGTGGGCGGTGGTAGTCCAAGCCAGAGCCAGCCCCTGGCAGCCAGACACAGAAATCAGGCAGTTATTGGTTTGGCTGTGTGTCATTAGCGAGATGCCTGAGAAGATTCCACAGTGAGACGTCAAGGTGTGCTGTTCCAGTTGGCTAGGGGGTGTGTGTCATGCAATGTAAAACAGAAATGCTTGTTTCTTGTTGGAGTCCAAGTTGTCCCCCCCATGTTTCAGTCCATATTCTTCTGTTTGGTGCTTAATAAATACTGCCTCACTATGTAAGGTAAAGAGAGGTGAGATGTGGTTGAGCTCACCTGCCAATGTAGGCGTCAGTGATCCTGGTGTCAGTAGGAGAGCTCATGTCTTTTCCTGAACACTTGTCCTCAGCTCCATGGCCGCTGCTGGCCTCACTGTCAGCCTTCTGACTAAGTGTGTCTGAGAAATTATCATCCCTGTGACATGCACACACACACACGCACGCAAAAGAAGACAAAAAGACAATCCGGCAAAAGTCCAAGCAATGTTTTTATGCAACAATAATTTAGAAGAAGTCATCTGATACCACAGTGAATAGTTTAGAAGATGAAGTCATCTGATACCACAGTGAATAGTTTAGAAGATGAAGGCATCTGATACCACAGTGAATAGTTTAGAAGATGAAGTCATCTGATACCACAGTGAATAGTTTAGAAGATGAAGGCATCTGATACCACAGTGAATAGTTTAGAAGATGAAGGCATCTGATACCACAGTGAATAGTTTAGAAGATGAAGGCATCTGATACCACAGTGAATAGTTTAGAAGATGAAGTCATCTGATACCACAGTGAATAGTTTAGAAGATGAAGTCATCTGATACCACAGTGAATAGTTTAGAAGATGAAGGCATCTGATACCACAGTGAATAGTTTAGAAGATGAAGGCATCTGATACCACAGTGAATAGTTTAGAAGATGAAGGCATCTGATACCACAGTGAATAGTTTAGAAGATGAAGGCATCTGATACCACAGTGAATAGTTTAGAAGATGAAGGCATCTGATACCACAGTGAATAGTTTAGAAGATGAAGGCATCTGATACCACAGTGAATAGTTTAGAAGATAAAGTCATTTGACACCACAGTGAATAGTTTAGAAGATGAAGTCATCTGATACCACAGTGAATAGTTTAGAAGATAAAGTCATCTGATACCACAGTGAATAGTTTAGAAGATGAAGTCATCTGATACCACAGTGAATAGTTCAGTGCATTGAGTTCAGTCAAGCATTCCTGACTAGCCTCTCCTCCAGGCTCATGTTGACTTATAGGCCTGGATCTATTATCCTTCCATTAGTAGTGGTGTGTCCAGGGCTGCCAGGCAGCATGACCAGAGCCAGCTGTATGGGTTATCTCAGTGGGCTGCGTGCGTGACTGAGCTGAGCGCTAGCTGCATACACTATAGATGGTGACTGATCTTGTCAGGTGGTAGCAATCAGAGCTGCTTAGTAGCCACAGAGCCTGGTTGAGTGGGGAATAATGGACTGGACAATAAACCACACACACACACCTAAGGTTGCAAAGCACAGGAATATTACCGGTCATATCCTAATGTTACTAGTAAACTACTGGAATTTTTCAGAAAATTCCAGTAACTTTGGCAAATTACCGGGGTTTTGCAATCATACACACACACCACAGATTACCGACCATTTCGAATCCCACCGTACCTTCTCCGCTATGCAATCTGGTTTCAGAGCTGGTCATGGGTGCACCTCAGCCACGCTCAAGGTCCTAAATGATATCATAACCGCCATCGATAAGAGACATTACTGTGCAGCCGTATTCATAGACCTGGCCAAGGCTTTCGACTCTGTCAATCACCACATTCTTATCGGCAGACTCAACAGCCTTGGTTTCTCAAATGATTGCCTCGCCTGGTTCACCAACTACTTCTCTGATAGAGTTCAGTGTGTCAAATTGGAGGGCCTGTTGTCCGGACCTCTGGCAGTCTCTATGGGGGTGCCGCAGGGTTCAATTCTCGGGCCGGCTCTCTTCTCTGTATACATCAATGATGTCGCTCTTGTTGCTGGGGATTCTCTGATCCACCTCTACGCAGACGACACCAATCTGTATACCTCTGGCCCTTCTTTGGACACTTTGTTAACTAACCTTCAGACGAGCTTCAATGCCAAACAGCTCTCCTTCCGTGGCCTCCAACTGCTCTTAAATGCAAGTAAAATTAAATGCATGCTCTTCAACCGATCGCTGCCCGCACCTGCACGCCCGTCCAGCATCACTACTCTGGACGGTTCTGACTTAGAATATGTGGACAACTACAAATACCTAGGTGTCTGGTTAGACTGTAAACTCTCCTTCCAGACTCACATTAAGAATATCCAATCCAAAATTAAATCTAGAATCAGCTTCCTATTTTGCAACAAAGCATCCTTCACTCATGCTGCCAAACATACCCTCGTAAAACTGACCATCCTACCGATGCTCGACTTCGGTGATGTCATCTGTACGCTCTCGTTGGCTGGCCCTCGCTTCATACTCGTCGCAAAACCCCTGGCTCCAGGTCATCTACAAGTCTCTGCTCGGTAAAGCCCCGCCTTATCTCAGCTCACTGGTCACCATAGCAGCACCCAACCGTAGCACGCGCTCCAGCAGGTATAACTCACTGGTCACCCCCAAAGTCAATTCTTCCTTTGGCCGCCTCTCCTTCCAGTTCTCTGCTGCCAATGACTGGAACGAACTGCAAAAATCACTGAAGCTGGAGACTCATACCTCCCTCACTAGCTTTAAGCACCATCTGTACATAGCCCATCTGTAAATAGCCCATCCAACTACCTCATCCCCATACTGTATTTATTTATCTTGCTCCTTTGCACCCCAGTATCTCTACTTGCACATTCATCTTCTGCACATCTACCATTCCAGTGTTTTAATTGCTATATTGTAATTACTTCGCCACCATGGCCTATTTATTGCCTTGCCTCATTTGCACATGCAGTATATAGACTTTTTCTACTGTATTATTGACTGTATGTTTGTTTATTTATTCCATTTGTAACTCTGTATTGTTGTATGTGTCAAACTACTTTGCTTTATCTTGGCCAGGTCGCAGTTGCAAATGAGATTTGTTGAGTTCTCAACTTGCCTACCTGGTTAAATAAAGGTGAAATAAATCAAATAAAATGTGCACGCATGCTACGTCCACACAAGTATCACAAGAAGGATGACTGAGGCCCAGCAATCTGATACACAAAGCTCATCTTACTGTATTTCACCCAAGTGCTTCTATACACAACATGAAGAACACCTGCTCTTTCCATGACATAGACTGACCAGGTGAATCCAGGTGAACACTAGGATCCCTTATTGATGTCACTTGTTAAATCCACTGGATTGTGTATGTGTGCCATTCAGAGGGTGAATGGGCAAGACAAAATATTGAAGTTCCTTTGAACGGGGTATGGTAGTAGGTGCCAGGCACACCGGTTTGTGTCAAGAACTGCAACGCTGCTGGGTTTTTCACTCTCAACAGTTTCCTGTGTGTATCAAGAAGGGTTCACCACAAGGACATCCAGCCAACTTGACTGTGGGCATTGGAGTCAACAATGGCCCTGTGGAACGCTTTTGACACCTTGTAGAGTCCATGGCCCGACGAATTGAGGCTGTTCTGAGGGTAAAGGGGGGGTTAACTCAATATTAGGAAGGTGTTCCTAATGTTTGGTAAACTCAGTGTATGTCACACTGTGAATTTGTTTAGTAGTGATATCCGCCCACTAGTGCCTTGGAGAGAGCTTTCCTGGACCAATAGCTCAGCTCTGAAAGGGGATACAGATGCGGACACAGAGCGAGACATCACTTTATCCGGGCTCCTTTTTGGGGGCTGAGTGTCTCAACACTGTCTCTGAGCCCTAAGAACCAACGCACCCACACACACAAACTCAGCAAAAAAATAAACATCCCTTTTTCAGGACCCTGTCTTTCAAAGATAATTTGTAAAAATCCAAATAACGTCACAGATCTTCATTGTAAAGGGTTTAAACACTGTTTTCCATGATTGTTCAATGAACCATCAACAATTAATGAACATGCACCTGTGGAACGGTCGTTAAGACACTAACAGCTTACAGATGGTAGGCAAATAAGGTCACAGTTATGAAAACTTAGGGCACTAAAGAGGCCTTTCTACTGACTCTGAAAACACCAAAAGAAAGATGCCCAGGGTCCCTGCTCATCTGCATGAACGTGCCTTAGGCATGCTGCAAGGAGGTATAAGGACTGCAGATGTGGCCAGGGCAATAAATTGCAATGTCCGTACTGTGAGATGCCTAAGACAGCACTGCAGGAAGACAGGATGGACAGCTGATCGTCCTCGCAGTGGCAGACCACGTGTAACAACACCTGCACAGGATCGGTACATCCGAACATCACACCTGCGGGACAGGTACAGGATGGCAACAACAACTGCCCGAGTTAGACCAGGAATGCACAATCCCTCCATCAGTGCTCAGACTGTCCGCAATAGGCTGAGAGAGGCTGGACTGAGGACTTGTAGGCCTGTTATAAGGCAGGTCCTCACCAGACATCACCGGCAACAACGTTGCCTATGGGCACAAAACCACCGTTGCTGGACCAGACAGGACTGGCAAAAAGTGCTCTTCACTGACAAGTCGCGGTTAGCTTTCACCAGGGGTGATGGTCGGATTTGTATTTATTGTCGAAGGAATGAGCGTTAAACCGAGGCCTGTACTCTGGAGCGGGATCGATTTGGAGGTGGAGGGTCCATCATGGTCTGGGGGGTGTGTCACAGCATCATCGGACTGAGCTTGTTGTCATTGCAGGCAATCTCAACGCTGTGCGTTAAAGGGAAGACATCCTCCTCCCTCATATGGTAACCTTCCTGCAGGCTCATCCTGACATGACCCTCCAGCATGACAATGCCACCAGCCACACTGCTCATTCTTTGCGTGATTTCCTGCAAGACAGGAATGTCAGTGTTCTGCCATGGCCAGCGAAGAGCCCGGATCTCAATCCCATTGAGCACGTCTGGGACCTGTTGGATCGGAGGGTGAGCGCTAGGGCCATTCCCCCCAGAAATATCCGGGAACTTGCAGGTGCCTTGGTGGAAGAGTGGGGTAACATCTAACAGCAAGAACTGGCAAATCTTGTGCAGTACATGAGGAGGAGATGCACTGCAGTACTTAATGCAGCTGGTGGCCACAACAGATACTGACTGTTACTTTTGGTTTTGACCCCCCTTTGTTCAGGGACACATTATTCAATTTCTGGTAGTCACATGTCTGTGGAACTTGTTCAGTTTATGTCTCTGTTGAATCTTGTTATGTTCACACAAATATTTACACATGGTAAGTTTGCTGAAAATAAACGCAGTTGACAGTGAGAGGACGTTTCTTTTTTTGCTGAGTTTATATCCCCTCCACACACTAGTACAGTATGCTTGGCCATGCTACAGGACACCTGGCTGTACATTCTCTGGGTCATTCCTTTAACTAAGTAAACAGCCATCAGCGCCGGTGCCTACCCCAGTGAATTATTGATACAGGCACATGTAGGGACAGCTGGTAAAGGACCTGCAGCACTAACGGAGGAGGAGAGCTTTAAACATGCGTTTCTCTGGCTAGCTACTAAACAATGTCTCTCTCACACGCTTAATGAGGGTGTAACTCCACCCCATTAGGCAAGGATCATTGCCAGGGCAGGGGGAAGGTTGCCAGTGTGAAGGGGCGCTTGGGGTTTGTCGGGGGGGGGGGGGGGGGGGGGGGGCGTTGATTGAGGGCAGAAGGGGTAATTAGGGACCCCTAGAGAACAGTTGTTCATCATAGAGTGGGTATGACAGACAGAGGCCCCCAGCCTGCAGCCCAGGACCTTGCTTCACACAGCCCCAGAGCCTTGGCCCCTCAGTCATTGTTAGTAAGAAAAAGCAGTGATTAATTCAGAGGAAGAACATTAAAGATGGACGGATGTCGTCACTTTCACTCTGAAAAGGAACCCCAAATGGGATTAAGGGAGGGTGGGTCTTCTCTGTTAAGAGTGAAAATAAAATGCTAAATACAATGTGATTGAGTGACTGATTGGTCAGTTATGTGAGTGAGCAATAGCTTAAACAGGACGCAAGTTGTAATGAGGAATCCTCTTCAAGGAAGTGGACAAATTTACTGCATACAAGAGTCTTCTCTAAACAGCAGTCTTATGTATTGTTAAGGGAGTTGTGGTCTAGACTTCAAGGATGAGGAAATATTGTGCAAGTACCATTATTGGAGAGCAACTACAAATCCTGCCCCACTAACGATTCCTTTGCAAAACCACCTGTAGAGTCTTTAAAAAATCATTGATTTAATTCAAAATATTGTTATGTCACCAGATGTATTTATATTACCTGTCCACTGATGTCTGAAATGGAATAAGAATATGTAGATAATAAATGTGCCAGTGTCTCCTCTAGAAGCTGTGTGTGTGTCTATGGGCTGCATACTCACATGTCCTGCACCACGATGTACTGGTGAGGTACCAGGCCGTCAATTCCGTTGTGCCGTCCCTCCCACCAGTCGTCCGATGCCCGCTGGTACAGCAGCAGGGAGGCGCCCTTCTTGAAGCACAGCTCTCGGGCAGAACGCCCCACGTAGTCAAACTTGGCAATTGCTTCGATGGGCTCGCCCTCTGCAGAAGAAAACGAGGAACACACAGTCAGGTATGTCTGACAAAGCTGATAAAGTACATGAAGGAATCCATTTTTGTTTTTAGCAGAGTGGTGTCATAAGAGTATAAACATTTCTGGCAATTATATGTCACGATTATGTATGTCTGAATGATGTCACAAATGGGTCTGGTATTATTGATCTGAGATTGAAAGCAGCAGTCGGTCTATTTTAGTTAGTGTCAATAACAACCGAGCTACACACATACAATAGAACACCCTGGACAACAGGCCCTGAAGGCCCTGAACAGGGATGATTATAGCTCTTAGTGAAAGGAGATCTATACTGCTCAGTACACAGTACGTTCGCCAGAGTATGGACTTCTGCTGAGGTTAGACTACGACAAGCTATCACAAAGACCTATGGCGATTCTGCATGGGATGTCTGAGTGAGGACAGTGTTTATAAGGTAAACCCAATACAAACACTGTCATCTGCTTTTTGTTGCGAGTGTCTGTGTTGGGAGTACATTACCACACCACATATTATTTTAAATGTTGTTAGAAACCTTTACCACATAGTCCCTTGTAACACAGTCAGTATCACATTAACATGCTGACCAGACCGGACACGTCGCATGCGCCAACGAGCGTCTGCGATGCCAAGGGCTAAAATAGAACTCATTTCTATTTCTGACGCAGATCGCGCTGGAAGTCCTGCCTCTCCCATCTCCTCATTGGTTTATAGAAGCAGATACCCATGTGCCATCTCCTCATTGGTTATACCCACGTGGGTGATTGAAAGACGAACTGTTTTGCCGGTAGTCGTGGTAATACTATGAAAGTTTAGACGCCAATCACCATATAAATTCAAAGATGAAAAAGCCTGGAAGGAGGAGAGATAACTAGAAACGATTCGGTTGGCTGTTTTATGTGTGGATTAATTGTCGGAGTAGAGGTTAATGTGCATTTCAGGTAAAATAACAACTCAATGTTTATATCCCAGGACAAATTAGCTAGCAAGTGCAAGCTAACTAGCTAAATTGCCATACATGTTTAATGCTTTTCGACCTGTCCCCAAATTAAGCTAATTGGTTCAGAGTTTGTTTTGATATTTCAACCTGCGTGTCGTGATCGCGTCTGGTGTGGGTGGACAAACTACATTTATGCACGATAGCGCACGTGCGCAGCCGGTTTGGCTTCTGTGTAAGACATACTGCTGCCAGGTGAGCTAAAAACATCAAGGAACAGTCATATGGGCCTTTCCTCTTAGGTGGTGCCAGCCATGACTCTCGACCAATGACGATACAGCAATCATCATTGGTCAGTTTCCTCCAAACCCCAACCCCATCCACCCCCAAGAACATCCAACCACCAGAACCCCTCAAGTCAGACATGGGGTCCCTGCCTTTCCCTGCTGCTCCTCCCCACAGCAAGGCTTCCTCGATAAGAGGTATCAGTGGAGAAGCACCACAGAGCTCAGATAGCAGGAAACCTTTTCACAGAAACAACTCAGTGAGATTCCCTGATGAGCATCCTGGTGAGAGGAGCAGTGGAGAGGACAGTGATTCCAAGATAACATGTATCTTGGTTCTCTTGTTTTTTCTCCCTCTCTCCCCTCTCTGCCGTGGGGAATGACAGGGGTGTTGTGGAGTCAATGAGACATGACAGACAGGAATTTGATCTCTGATTACATTTTAATTTCATAGTGCCCAAGCTCATAGACAAGGACACTCATAGAAGTGCGTGCGCACACACACAAAAATAGCTGAACTGAAAAAGTAAGAGGTTCTGATATAACAGCAGTGCAATGTAGGATGCCATTACACCCCAGTAGACTAGTCCCATGACTCGCTCTGCTCATGCATGTGAATAGGGATCCCCACCTTGGAGTGAGATACGGCAACAATCGATAAAGTGAGAGGCAGAAAAGCAGCAGCTAGGCAGGCCCCAATGAATTCTCTCTCGCTCGCTCTGAAAATAAATCTAAGATCCTGCTTATCTGCTACAGGACATGATGAGCAGAGACAGATGGGGGGGGGGGGGGGGGGGGGGGGGGGGGGTCATAGGGGAAGAGTAATGACCTGTTCTGTGTTTACTGCACTGGGTGAAGAGAATGCACTACTCCAACCATGGCTGTCTAACACCCTATAGTGTTTTACCAGCAGAGGGAAGGGACATCAATGTATTGACAGAGCGAGAGAAATGGGCATCCAAAAAAAGGACACTGTCACTCGCAGTGACAGTCATATTACGCTACGATGTCATGCATGTCATTGCCAACCAGAAACTTGTTACAGGAGTTGACAAAATGCAGGTCATTAAAATTGAGTACTGTCTGTAGCACGTGAAAGAATTTAGGCACACTGGGAAGTTACAACCATTTCTCACAGTTTTCCCCATGTGATGCACGTGTTCCTATCACACACACACACACACACACACACACACACACACACACACACACACACACACACACACACACACACACACACACACACACACGTTGTCAGTTCTGTAAATGTGGCCTCTCCAGTTCATCCATAATGGGAGTAAACAGGCTTTAACACACCAGGAGGGCTGAGAGGAGAGGGCTTGGCCTTATTGGCTGGTTACAAAAGGTGGCTGATACAACAAGAGCTAACAAAGACATTGAAGCCCTGAAGACAACTAGGATCGAACATTGACGTCATACAGCAGAACTGTAATTCTGAGTAAGATCCTAAGTATTTTCAACCACTAACTGAGGACAATAGGTCTGAATGGGCTTCAAGAGCCCACAGGGAATGGCAATAACATCAGGGTCAGAAAGACCTTCCGCTCAACCCTAACAGGGAGACAATATTTGGACCAATACCATGGTAGCCCGAGTTAGGTTCATATGGTTTATTAGGCTTGCTTGTCCATAATTAATTGCTTTGCAATGGATAGCTGCCATGTGTGTTTTTACCGTTCTAGAATGGAAAACTACGTGCTCTAGTCTATACCATCAGGTGCCATTCATTAGGAAAAATAGTTTTTCTTATTGGACATGTCCAAGCAGTCAGTCCCTCCCCCATTTCATTCCTTTTTCTTCCATTTGGTGCCGAATGATCACGCCCCAGGTGTCTTCATTAGTTAGAATGGACATAAATGTGTCTGACTCTGTAAGAGGGTGTGCTAGAAAAGCTATGTAATGAGAAGTCATGGTTTACATTTCCATCCTGGAGCTCATGTATAAATTATGTTTAAAGACTGATGGTGAATGATGAAAAGGACAATCTAAAAACACTTTCAGACCTAAAGGGAAAGGAGATGGGATTGTGCCTGTTACTAATGTGTGTTTTTATTATTCCTATGGAAGTGGGTTGGGCTCCGTTGTAGTGAACGGCAATGTGGACGGCTGCAACACAACTTTGAAAGTTTTTGTAAAGTTTTTGTTACGTAGTTGTACAGCATTTTTGTAAAATGTTTGTTACGTACAGTGCCTTCGGAAAGAATTCATACCCCTTGACTTATTTCACATTTTGTTGTATTACAGCCTGAATTAAACGTTAAATAGATTTTTTTCTCTCACCTATCTACACATAATACTACATAATGATAAAGTCCTTCTGGGTAAGTCTCTAAGAGCTTTGCACACTTGGATCGTACAATATTTGCACATTATGCTTTTTTAAATTATTCAGGCTCTGTCAAGTTGGTTGTTGATCATTGCTAGACAGCCATTTTCAAGTCTTGCCATAGATTTTCAAGTCGATTTAAGTCAAAACTGTGACTAAGCCACCCAGGAACATTCAATGTCGTCCTGGTAAGCAACTCAGTGTCTACACTGGTTCAGTGTATATTTGGCCTTGTGTTTTAGGTTATTGGGGCGGCAGGTAGCCTAGTGGTTAGAGCGTTGGACTAGTAACCGAAAGGTTGCAAGATCGAATTCCCGAGCTGACAAGGTAAAAATTTGTCGTTCTGCCCCTGAACAAGGCACTGTTCTTAGGCCGTCATTGAAAATAAGCATTTGTTCTTCACTGACTTGTGTGACGACCCTCCCACTCTGTCTGCCGTATTCTCTCTTTGCTCTTGTCTCCTTATTAGGATGCCGGTGGGCGGAGTTGGGAGGGTCGTCAGCTACATGGGAAACACCTGGGCCCGGGATAAATAGACCTCTTCCACATTCATTGGGGAGACTCTCTCCATGCAGACACCTTTATATATTTTATTGTGGTATTTTTGTGGCTTTTTGGTTGTTTGCTTTAGCACCTTTCAACACCCCGCATTATCACATTTATGCAAGCAAAACACTCACTTACACTACTGATTACTGATTACACACACCATTGTTAATTGCATTTAGGTTACCTTAGTTAATAAATATATTTTGTTTCTCCATGTTGTCTCCCTTTTGTTACGGGCTTTGAGCCGGTGCGTGACACTTGCCTAGTTAAATAAAGCTAAAATAAAATTGTCCTGCTGAAAGGTCAATTTGTCTCCCAGTGTCTGTTGGAAAGCAGACACTGGGAGACAAGGTTTTCCTCTATGATTTTGCCTGTGCTTAGCTCTATTCCATTTATTTTTATCCTAAAAACAACTCCCTAGTCCATGCTGATGACAAGCATGCCCATAACATGATGCAACCACCACCATGCTTGAAAATATGAAGAATAGTACTCAGTGATGTGTTGGATTTGCCCCAAACCTAAGGCTTTGTATTCAGGACATAACGTATATTTCTTTGCCACATTCTTTGTAGTTTTACTTTAGTGCCTTATTGAAAACAAGATACATGTTTAGGAATATATTTATTCTCTACAAAATGTCTAAAGGCACTTTAGCTGTACAGCGTTTTTGTAATGTTTCCCTGAGAAACAACCAGTTTCTGTCCTATTCAGCCAACCTGACCCCTCTGTAGCCCACGGAGGAGGTGAGTCAATGTATATGATTTGGAACAGACCAACTCCATTGCACCCCCCTCGTCTGAGACCGGGTCCAACAGACCAGATGGAAGAGCAGACATCTCAACTCACACCTTTTACTTAGTTTTAGAAGTATATCGTTCCCTGGCCTGCAGTGCAGTGTCTCTGAGGCTGGTTTGAGTGAGGCCTATCACATTAACACAAGCTGAAGTTGTTTAAAAGCATAGACAATACAGATGGTATTATAGACATAATCATTAATCGTCATCACTCCCCATTCATATTTGTAGTTCAAAATAATTCCCCAAAAAGTATTTATATGCTGGGTATCCTTGAGTGACCAACCCACAGGATTAGGTCTCGTTCAAATACTATCGGCTAACCCCAAAACTTAAAGATCCCTCATCACATCACCCGAGGGGGTCCGGAGGGATGCAAAAGAGCCCACCAGGGGCCTGGGAGGGGGGTGCTGCCATCACTGTGTGGCCCAGGTCCCATGGGGTGTTGGCGATACAGTAGGAATTAGAATATGAATAGATGCCCACATCTCTGGAGCCCAGTTCCCTGCCCCTCCAAGGTCATTCCATTTAGCAAGGCAGGATTATCCACACAGGCCAGTGGGCTCTTGGTTTAACCCTCGCTAGACCACAGCACAGACACTAGAGAAAGTCTGGATTTAACCCTCAGTAGACCGCAGCACAGACACTAGAGAAAGTCTGGATTTAACCCTCGCTAGACCACAGCACAGACACTAGAGGAAGTCTGGATTTAACCCTCGCTAGACCACAGCACAGACACTAGAGGAAGTCTGGATTTAACCCTCAGTAGACCACAGCACAGACACTAGAGAAAGTCTGGATTTAATCCTCGCTAGACCACAGCACAGACACTAGAGAAAGTCTGGATTTAACCCTCGTTAGACCACAGCACAGACACTAGAGAAAGTCTGGATTTAACCCTCAGTAGATCACAGCACAGACACTGGAGAAAGTCTGGATTTAACCCTCAGTAGACCACAGCACAGACACTAGAGAAAGTCTGGATGTAACCCTCAGTAGACCACAGCAAAGACACTGGAGAAAGTCTGGATTTAACCCTCGCTAGACCACAGCACAGACACTAGAGGAAGACTGGATTTAACCCTCAGTAGACCACAGCACAGACACTAGAGAAAGTCTGGATTTAACCCTCGCTAGACCACAGCACAGACACTAGAGAAAGTCTGGATTTAACCCTCGCTAGACCACAGCACAGACACTAGAGAAAGTCTGGATTTAACCCTCGCTAGACCACAGCACAGACACTAGAGAAAGTCTGGATTTAACCCTCGCTAGACCACAGCACAGACACTAGAGAAAGTCTGGATTTAACCCTCGCTAGACCACAGCACAGACACTAGAGAAAGTCTGGATTTAACCCTCGCTAGACCACAGCACAGACACTAGAGAAAGTCTGGATTTAACCCTCAGTAGACCACAGCACAGACACTAGAGAAAGTCTGGATTTAACCCTCGCTAGACCACAGCACAGACACTAGAGAAAGTCTGGATTTAACCCTCAGTAGACCACAGCACAGACACTAGAGAAAGTCTGGATTTAACCCTCGCTAGACCACAGCACAGACACTAGAGAAAGTCTGGATTTAACCCTCGCTAGACCACAGCACAGACACTAGAGAAAGTCTGGATTTAACCCTCGCTAGACCACAGCACAGACACTAGAGAAAGTCTGGATTTAACCCTCAGTAGACCACAGCACAGACACTAGAGAAAGTCTGGATTTAACCCTCGCTAGACCACAGCACAGACACTAGAGAAAGTCTGGATTTAACCCTCAGTAGACCACAGCACAGACACTGGAGAAAGAAAGTGTATGCTTTTCCCATGACGTTCACATCTGGTATGTCATTACATCATAGGGTTACAAGGGTACCTGGTTGAAGGGTACTCACCGTCCTCGCTGGTATGCGTCTCAGTGCCTCCCTCATTGTCCACCTCCTCTATGGCCCCATGCTCACTGTAGGGACTCTCACTGTGGGGGGAGAGAAGGTCAGAGGTCAGGTTTAGGGGTCAGAGATTATAGGTTGAGGTCAGACTACCATGGATACAATTGTAACCGCTACTCAATTTCATCCATCCTCAGCGTGTATCTTGTTTAAAGTGGATTCCCCCATTTGCATGCTTTCCTTCTTCGGCAATGATGTGACACTACTGGACTGGTGAAAGCAAATACCTGGTAGTAGTATGCACTCACATAGATATCATCTATCAAAGACTTTTAGTGTAGATCAGGGGTGTCAAACTCATTTTCCCCCACAGCCCGCATACAGTCTTCACCGAGGTCTGGAGGGCCGCTGTTAAAGGGGGCTGAACGCACAAATTCCGCATGTGTTCTTCTGTTGCTCATTAAGAAAAACAAGATTTGGGTCATGGGGGTGTGGTTCGATGTGGGTGTGCTATGTTCGCATATCTTACCCTGGCAGTTACTGTCGTTTGTCCCTCCTGAGTCACGGTAGCAACAACCTAGCCACTACCACTTCCTCAAAATATAAATCAATAAATCTGTAATTCATTTTGACGTCTTTGCAGAGCAGGTCTTAGTTGCGCAATTGTACATCAGGTATTTGGTGCGGTATTTTTGTACCCGCTACAAAAGTCAGTGAACTGCAGACAGAATAAAGTCAGCTGCTGCTGGCTGCACTCAGGACTGATTTCCGAGAACAAGTTCATCATCAGCAGGCTGGTAAACTAAAATCACTACTAGCTAGCTGGCTAAGTTTCATCTTTGTGTTTGTCAATGACGCTAGCTAGTAGTAGCTAGCAGGCACTTTGAGCAGGCAGGCCAGTTAGCTAAATCAGCTTATCAAGTCACTGTCGAGAGGCAACGTGTCGTCTTCGTTGCCGTTTTGTTTTTACAACTTTCTCACTATCTGTTACCAGAGTGTGCACCTGTCTGGCAGTGTTTCATAGCAAATCATGTTACAAAACAGGTTGCGGCAGGACAAAAGATGCTCGCAAATGGGTTTATCATTTTGTGCCAGTTGGGATGCAAGTGTGCATAATGTCAGTTGTCATTTTGGCCAAAACAGTAGCAGACTGGAGTGATCCCTATCAAACACATCAGGAAGTGGCCCCTGCATAAAGGGCTTAGGGTCCAAATAACATTGGCCACGTGTTGTCTTATGTAAACAAGTCAGTCAGAGCTCCTGCGTAATGGACAGGTCTGTCTCACTGACTTGACTTGAGATATTTTGAGATGCACCTACAGCCACATTGAGAGGCATCCACCGACTATTGGCAGCCACCGACTACCAAATAGAGGGCATCATCAGTATTCCCATGACACAGGCTGGGTGCTGTTTATCGGTTTTCAGACGTCCCTGGCATTAATGCCCCTGGGATGGAGAGACGACAACAAATCTTCTAGGTTTGATGTGGCTCGGTCAGGGATGGTGTCCTGATGGCTGTGACAGGTGATTATCTCTGGCAGAGCAAAGGCTTACACTCTCCCAAGGAACAGAGAGACAGACGTGCTCTTCAGAGGAAGAGACAGGCTCTCCTCACAGCTGTGGAGCCATCCTGCCAAACTTTACTTTGGTCTGTTAATGTAGTTCTATGTGATGCACTTCAGGTTATAAATAGTGTTTCCTTCCCAATCGTGATCGCTTCGGTCCATCTCATCTCATCAAGGCCAATATCTAAAGCATAGGAGTTGGCAAGACAGCACAAACAGATCTGGGACCAGGCTAGTGCTCTTCAGGGGAAGAGAACGATAAACTCTCCCTGCTCAGCTCCTCATAGCTGTGGAGCTAGCTGGCCCAGAGACGTTACTCTGCTCTGTTTTAACGTACTTTTACAAGCTGCATTACATGATGTTAAAATGGTCTCTTTTCTTCTGCGTCTGGGGTCATTATGGTGATCAATTCATTCAGTCTCATTTCGTCAAGGCAGATATCTAAAGGTCTGATACACAAAAGAGAGCTGTACCCTGTCATATTGTCTCACCACGGACACTTTAATAATTTAGCATAATTACCTGCATTAACTCTAACGACATATTGAGACAGCTGCAGCTCCCACTGCAGTGCAGACACACACATACTGGCAGCATGGAGTATTACGTCCCATATGAAGGGATATTTGGCTGCGAGCCTGAGCTATGATACATTCACAGGACAGGAATGAGAAAAACACCCCTACTGGCTCCCCAGCCAACACCTCAGTGAAGCTTGTCAAAATGACATCATTGCAAGTCGCCCGGATAGTTTCACTAATGAATAACCTCTGACTCCGTCGAAGGGCGACCCTGCTCAGTCAATCATCTCACAGGGTTCTCACAGGTCAGGGACCTTCTGCCAGAGAATTGAACACATCTATTGATACAATGAAGAAAAATCATGAAATGTCAGATGAATTGCTGTTTGGAAATTAAATGTTGATTCAAATGTATTCTTCTGTACATTTGTCACAAGGTGTTGCCCGGCACATGTTTAGCCACTGTCATACAAATTCTCATTTGTAGACATGGGAAGTCATGAAAAAGTTATGGAATTTATAAAGTGTCTAAATGCAAGAACCCTGACCAGTAGTCTCCGCCCGCCATGCCCTTCTCACACACCCTGCTCAAATCATTCAGCTCAATCGTTCAGCTCACCAGTTGCCTTTCTAGTAATTCTATTTCTATGTTCAGCTCACCAGTAGTCTTCCCCGGCCATGCATTTCTCGTAGACGGGCCCGTCCAGCTCCTTGGTGTCGGGGAAGATGATTTCGTGGTGGATGATGATGGTCTTGATGATCTCGTTGACGTGTGCCTGGCACAACACCTGATCCTCGATGTTGGGTGTGGGCATGAGGGTGGGGCCGAAGCAGATGGCCAGGTTATAGGGGTCCATCATGTTCTCATCGCTGTACTGGGACAGGCTGGGGGGCAGAGGGAGGACGGGGGAGAGGGAGCAAAGAGAGGGTGAGTGAGAGTGGTAGAGGGAGATAGACAGAGCGAGAGATAGGTGAGAGAGATAAAGGGTTTACACACAACAATCGACTTTACATTAAGTTAGCATAATCTCTTTAACAAGATAAAGCGGATAAACGTTGCACTTCTCAAACACAGAATGTTTATTTGATTGATTCTATCCTCTCACTGTCTGGATAGTGATCAATTCTCAAACATTTTTAATAACCTAACAGATCACACAACGGGATTATGCTCCTCTCTATCAGCTAAGCAGTAAAACAATGAGCGCATTTCAGGTGGAGTAAATTACTAAGGAGTAAATCTCTCCAGTCATCCATTAACCCCGGACATGTTAAATTTAACGCTAGCTTATTTTCTCTCTCTACATACAGTAACAAACAGGAGAAATGTACTGTACAATGATCTTAAAGGTGCAAGTTATTAGGGCTATTTGGTGATTGAGTAACATGTCCCCAAACAGTAAGCCAGTCAATGTGTGTTTTGTGCTTTCAAACCGTATATCAGACAATGAAGAGTCAGTGAACAAGCCTGGGTCATATTATTCATTAGGGCACGCAATGGAAAGCCATTCACAACAGGAAACCAAAATTTGCCAGGTAGTACCTCCCCCTTTCAGTACATTTTTTCAGTTTGATGCCTAATGAATATGACCCTGGAGTATGGTTGTTGAGGACTTACTGATTGAGAAAGGCAAAAAGGTAGCGCATCACGATGAGGATGGATCTGGGCACGGCGGTCAGGAGAATCTTACGGATGTACAGGGACCTTTCATACAGGTTCTCTATTCCTGGGGGGAGGGGAAGGAGATGGAGAGAGAGAGGGGGAGAGGGGGGGAAGGAGAGACAGAGAGAGGGGGAGAGGGGGGGAAGGAGAGAGAGAGAGGGGGGGAGAGGGGGGGAAGGAGAGAGAGAGAGAGAGGGGGGGAGAGGGGGGGAAGGAGATGGAGAGAGAGAGGGGGAGAGGGGGGGAAGGAGAGAGAGAGGGGGAGAGGGGGGGAAGGAGAGAGAGAGAGAGGGGGGGGAGAGGGGGGGAAGGAGATGGAGAGAGAGAGGGGGAGAGGGGGGGGAAGGAGAGAGAGAGAGAGGGGGAGAGGGGGGGAAGGAGATGGAGAGAGGGGGAGAGGGGGGGAAGGGGAGAGAGAGAGAGGGGGAGAGGGGGTGAAGGAGAGAGAGAGAGAGGGGGAGAGGGGGGGGAAGGAGAGTGGAGAGAGAGGGGGGAGAGGGGGGGAAGGAGATGGAGAGAGAGAGGGGGATAGGGGGGGAAGGAGAGAGAGAGAGAGGGGGGAGAGGGGGGGAAGGAGAGAGAGAGAGAGGGGGGGAGAGGGGGGGAAGGAGATGGAGAGAGAGAGGGGGAGAGGGGGGGAAGGAGATGGAGAGAGAGGGGGGGAGAGGGGGGAAGGAGAGAGAGAGAGAGGGGGGGAGAGGGGGGGAAGGAGATGGAGAGAGAGAGAGGGGGGAGAGGGGGGGAAGGAGAGAGAGAGAGAGGGGGAGAGGGGGAGGGGGAGAGAGGAGAGAGAGAGGGGGAGAGGGGGGAAGGGAGAGAGGAGGGGGGGAGAGGGGAGAGGGGGGGAGAGGGGAGAGGAGAGGGGGGAGAGGGGGGGGAGAGAGAGGGGGGGAGAGGAGAGAGGGGGAGGGGGGGAGGAGAGGAGAGAGGGGGGGAGAGGGGGGGAGGAGAGAGGGGGAGAGGGGGGGAAGGAGATGGAGAGAGAGAGGGGGGAGGGGGGAGGGATGGAGAGAGGGGAGAGGGGGGGAGGGAGGGGAGAGTGAGAGAGGGAGAGGGAGGGGGGAGGAGAGGGGGGGGGAGGGAGAGAGGGGGGAGAGGGGGGGGAGGAGAGTGGGGGAGGAGTGGGGAGGAGAGGGGGAGGGGGGAGAGGAGGGGAGAGAGGGGGGGAGAGGGGGGGGAGGAGAGGGGGAGAGGGGGGGAAGGGATGGGGAGAGAGGGGGGGAGAGTGGAGGGGAAGTGAGAGGGAGAGAGAGAGGGGGGGAGAGGGGGGGAAGGTGGGGGGTAGGAGAGGAGGGGGAGGAGGGGGGGGGAAGGGAGAGGGAGGAGAGAGGGGGGGGAGAGGGGGGGGATAGGAGAGATGGGAGAGAGGGGGGGAGAGGGGGGAAGGAGATGGGGGAGAGAGGGGGAGGGTGGATGGAGGTGGGTGTGGGGGGATGGAGTGGGAGGGGGGAGAGGGGGAGAGGGGTGGAGAGGAGATGGAGAGAGAGAGGGGGGAGAGGGGGGGAAGGAGATGGGGAGAGAGAGGGGGGGAGTAGGGGGGGAGGAGATGGGGGAGGAGAGGGGGGGGAGTGGGGAGAGGGGGGGAGAGGAGATGGGAGAGGGGAGGGAGAGGGGGGGAGAGGGGGGGGAAGGGGGTGGGAGGGAGAGTGTGGGGGGGAGTGGGGGGGAAGGAGATGGAGAGAGAGAGGGGGAGAGGGGGAAGGAGATGGAGAGAGAGGGGGGGAGAGGGGGGGAAGGAGATGGAGAGAGAGAGAGGGAGAGGGGGGAAGGAGAGAGAGAGAGAGGGGGAGAGGGGGGAAGGAGAGAGAGAAATGTTAGTACTATGGGGTTGTATTAAATCATTAGATATTACTCATCATCTAAATGTTAGTAGTACAGACCGAAGCTATTTAGACAATGCGGTTGAACCGTTTTTATCTTGATCTACATTTCTTATTAGTATGCACCTATCAATTTAAAATACCTGTATCCGAGGTGTGTTTATGTGTGTGTGTGTATTCACACAAGCGGGTGAACAGATCCGCCAAGAAGCCAACACACCCAGAGAACGTATCACTGTGATTTCTGTCACTGCGTCGTCCATGCTCTTCTCTAAAATGGGTCTGACCCGCCACTTTGCAGGGCTGCATATTTAATGAGAGTTATCCATCTGAATGTGACCACTTACTCATTGATACCGAGTGTGACTGCAGGCTGCAGCTATAAATAGCACAGCAGCATATTCAGGCCGAGGCCATTAGGATAGGTCACAAATTCTATAGCCTGGTTGAATCAGACTCAATGCTGCGCTCAATGGCGAGAGCAGTATCTGGAGCCCTCACCAAGTTAACCACTGATGAAGTTGTCTCAGAGCACAAAGCTGCTCCCAATAGCACTATGGATGCTAGCACTGTCCTTATAATTCCTGGGAAGAACCGTTATAAATATCATAGAAGACAATTGCACAGCTATAAATCACACCGGTATAAGTTCTGCTGTTTCCAGTTCTGTTGCTGCACTAAATATGGTAAGAATGTTACAGTCTTCTATCAGAGGGGAGAGCGAGCGTGTGTCTTCTTGAGATGTTTCAGAGCACAACGTTCTGATTAGAAGTGTCTGGACAAGAATGTCTGCTGAAGCACTAAAACATGTCCAGACCTCATACTGTTTCTCTATCTCCGGTCTCTCTCTAGTCAGCCAGAGAAAATGATCTTTGGCATTTTAAACTATTTTTGTCACTACTGCTATAATTATCAAGGACAAAGCATCTCACAAAACATCCCTTTGGTCTCATCTCAGAACGATCACAAATGGTGGAGCACTGATCTGTTTCACTCGAATCCGCCCAACTCCTCCGTTCCAAAGCAGCCCATTTCATTTTTTCATTGACGACAACGATGGCTGCCTGAAATAGTGCTGTCTCCGTGAAACGAGTTTGGGCCATCTAGGAGTTGGCTTTTGGGAATACTTGTGATGTTATTCATCTTACATGAGTACTTAACTCGGTTTCTTTCTGCATGGTTCCTGAACACTTTAGATGGATGCTATTTAAAGAACAGTCACCCCCCCCCCCCTCACAATCACCCCAGCCCACTCGTTGTGAATCCCAAATGAAAAGACCATAGACAGACTACACAGCCATTTGCAACTGTACAACAAAGACCAAGTTAAAGTTCAAATGCAGCACTGTCAAAAACACCGACAACGTTCTGTACCTAGATAAATGTGTTTACCCAGTGCCCAGTGAGCCAACCATTTAAAGTAAAGGTGATACTGTGCTAAGTATCTGGCTCATTCTGAAAGGAGTGGAGGGTTTTATTAATATGGAGACTGGTAAGTGCTGGTATGTGAAGCCTGAGAATGTAGACAACAGGGAATCCCCATCACTCACACACTGACTGCACAATGTAAACCAATGCCATATCTCTCGCTCACATACACACACAGAATCCCCCCCCCCCCCCCCCCCCCCCCCATTCTCACACACACCAAAGGCATTACAGCAAACGTTGTGTACAGTACGTGACCCACAGTAGCCAGTCCATTGTACTTGAACAACAGTGGCTACTCCACTAGTCCCCCCCCAAAGCCCCCACATGACATCTTATAAAATGTCAGAGCGAGTCCCACAAAGAGCGGACTGAACTATGCAAGACCGTGTCACACTGCCGTTACAGTAAGAGAACAACATGGCCGTCTGTGACAGAGTAGTGAACTCGTCACTGTATGGTTTGATGTAAACACTACTGTAGTTGTGCTTTTATACTTTTCATTACCCAACACCAGGCTGTATGGTGAGCTTTGTGTCCTAGCTCACCACATGAATGCTCTAGTCAGTGGAGAAGACAGTCAACAACACAAAGTGGTACTATTCACCTCCAAGCACAAAGACGGGATAACACAATGCTACTGATGAACACACCACAGAAGAGTAAGTAGTAGCTATGATGTTTTTTCATGATTTCCCCATAGTGGGACATTAAGAGTTGACCTGTGGAGGGTATGTGAACACCAACTAATGACTTACATGGCTCCTAGAGGGCATGTAAGTCCCAATGTATACACTTCCATTGAATATGAAGACATTAAGTTCAACTTTGCACATTTGCCCATAATATGTGTGGGTGTGCGCGCGTCTGTGTGTTTGTACATGCTTGCGTGTGTTTATTATAATGTAGCACCCCCAGCTGTGCTGGTCCAGGGACAACGTCAAGCAGAGGTACTTACTGACGCAGGAGAGGAGGTCATTAAATCTTTCCTTGGGCAAGAGGGATTTCTCCAGGCCCCGGAAGTAGAGTTTAAGAACCCCGGCAACCGAGTTGATGTCGTGGTTATTCTCTTCATCTGTCAATGGGTCGTTACCTGGGAGATCGAGAAGTGTATGTGAGGGTGTTGTATGCAGGCAATCATTACATTTCCCCTGACTAGAAGGAAGTTTGAAACTTACAAACAAGCAGTGCCCATTTGACCAGGGTACATTGTAAACATATCTATGTTTCTGCTTCTTTCATTAGCTTAAGTTCTTTCCAGTGTCAACTAATTATCTCAAAACAGAAAATTAACTAGCAATTAAGCAAAGTCATAGTCTACAGCTCAAATGAACTATATCATTGATTTCCTGTGTTTGCTTTCCCTTCTGTCCCTATGTGCTGCAATCCACTGATGGTATCAAATGTGTGAAGTGTAATTTGACTGACTGAACTGTCAATCCTGGACAGTATAAAAGTATTGGGCTGACTGTACAATAATATGTTAACATCCTACAGTACCTTACAGTAACATAACATCCTACAGTACCTTACAGTAACATAACATCCTACAGTACCTTACAGTAACATAACATCCTACAGTACCTTACATAACATCCTACAGTACCTTACATAACATCCTACAGTACCTTACAGTAACATCCTACAGTACCTTACAGTAACATCCTACAGTACCTTACATAACATCCTACAGTACCTTACATAACATCCTACAGTACCTTACAGTAACATCCTACAGTACCTTACAGTAACATCCTACAGTACCTTACATAACATCCTACAGTACCTTACATAACATCCTACAGTACCTTACATAACATCCTACAGTACCTTACAGTAACATAACATCCTACAGTACCTTACAGTAACATAACATCCTACAGTACCTTACATAACATCCTACAGTACCTTACATAACATCCTACAGTACCTTACATAACATCCTACAGTACCTTACATAACATCCTACAGTACCTTACAGTAACAGAACATCCTACAGTACCTTACATAACATCCTACAGTACCTTACAGTAACATCCTACAGTACCTTACAGTAACATAACATCCTACAGTACCTTACAGTAACATAACATCCTACAGTACCTTACAGTAACATAACATCCTACAGTACCTTACAGTAACAGAACATCCTACAGTACCTTACAGTAACAGAACATCCTACAGTACCTTACAGTAACATAACATCCTACAGTACCTTACAGTAACATAACATCCTACAGTACCTTACATAACATCCTACAGTACCAGAACATCCTACAGTACCTTACATAACATCCTACAGTAACATAACATCCTACAGTACCTTACATAACATCCTACAGTACCTTACATAACATCCTACAGTACCTTACATAACATCCTACAGTACCTTACAGTAACATCCTACTGTACCTTACATAACATCCTACAGTACCTTACATAACATCCTACAGTACCTTACATAACATCCTACAGTACCTTACATAACATCCTACAGTACCTTACAGTAACATCCTACTGTACCTTACATAACATCCTACAGTACCTTACATAACATCCTACAGTACCTTACATAACATCCTACAGTACCTTACAGTAACAGAACATCCTACAGTACCTTACAGTAACATAACATCCTACAGTACCTTACAGTAACAGAACATCCTACAGTACCTTACATAACATCCTACAGTACCTTACATAACATCCTACAGTACCTTACATAACATCCTACAGTACCTTACATAACATCCTACAGTACCTTACAGTAACAGAACATCCTACAGTACCTTACATAACATCCTACAGTACCTTACAGTAACATCCTACAGTACCTTACAGTAACATCCTACAGTACCTTACATAACATCCTACAGTACCTTACATAACATCCTACAGTACCTTACATAACATCCTACAGTACCTTACAGTAACATAACATCCTACAGTACCTTACAGTAACATAACATCCTACAGTACCTTACATAACATCCTACAGTACCTTACATAACATCCTACAGTACCTTACATAACATCCTACAGTACCTTACATAACATCCTACAGTACCTTACATAACATCCTACAGTACCTTACAGTAACAGAACATCCTACAGTACCTTACATAACATCCTACAGTACCTTACAGTAACATCCTACAGTACCTTACAGTAACATAACATCCTACAGTACCTTACAGTAACATAACATCCTACAGTACCTTACAGTAACATAACATCCTACAGTACCTTACAGTAACATAACATCCTACAGTACCTTACAGTAACAGAACATCCTACAGTACCTTACAGTAACATAACATCCTACAGTACCTTACAGTAACATAACATCCTACAGTACCTTACATAACATCCTACAGTACCTTACATAACATCCTACAGTACCTTACAGTAACATCCTACAGTACCTTACAGTAACATCCTACAGTACCTTACAGTAACATCCTACAGTACCTTACATAACATCCTACAGTACCTTACATAACATCCTACAGTACCTTACATAACATCCTACAGTACCTTACATAACATCCTACAGTACCTTACAGTAACATAACATCCTACAGTACCTTACATAACATCCTACAGTACCTTACATAACATCCTACAGTACCTTACATAACATCCTACAGTACCTTACATAACATCCTACAGTACCTTACATAACATCCTACAGTAACAGAACATCCTACAGTACCTTACATAACATCCTACAGTAACATAACATCCTACAGTACCTTACATAACATCCTACAGTACCTTACATAACATCCTACAGTACCTTACATAACATCCTACAGTACCTTACAGTAACATCCTACTGTACCTTACATAACATCCTACAGTACCTTACATAACATCCTACAGTACCTTACATAACATCCTACAGTACCTTACATAACATCCTACAGTACCTTACAGTAACATCCTACTGTACCTTACATAACATCCTACAGTACCTTACATAACATCCTACAGTACCTTACATAACATCCTACAGTACCTTACAGTAACAGAACATCCTACAGTACCTTACAGTAACATAACATCCTACAGTACCTTACAGTAACAGAACATCCTACAGTACCTTACATAACATCCTACAGTACCTTACATAACATCCTACAGTACCTTACATAACATCCTACAGTACCTTACATAACATCCTACAGTACCTTACAGTAACAGAACATCCTACAGTACCTTACATAACATCCTACAGTACCTTACATAACATCCTACAGTACCTTACAGTAACATCCTACAGTACCTTACAGTAACATCCGACAGTACCTTACATAACACCCTACAGTACCTTACATAACATCCTACAGTACCTTACATAACATCCTACAGTACCTTACAGTAACATCCTACAGTACCTTACATAACATCCTACAGTACCTTACAGTAACATCCTACAGTACCTTACAGTAACATTCTACAGTACCTTACAGTAACATAACATCCTACAGTACCTTACATAACATCCTACAGTACCTTACAGTAACATCCTACAGTACCTTACAGTAACATCCTACAGTACCTTACAGTAACATAACACCCTACAGGGTTGTGGGAATTGAACCCACAACCCTGGCGTTGCAAGCGCCATGCTCTACCAACTGAGCCACACGGGACCACATCCTACAGTACCTCTCTCGAATGAGTTCTTGATGTCATTGATTTCCATCTGAGACCCGGACACACGGAATATCCCTTGATGTTGAAGGCCTGCAGGGAACAAAGAATGGCAGAGGGGAGAGAGAAGTACAGACTCGAGAGAGAGAGAGGTGAAACAGAAAGGTAGACACACACGTTTAGTCCATTGTGACAGGCAGCCATTATAAAAGACCACCAGTGCAAAAAGAAAAGACAGTTTAAGTCCCAACTAAAGGCCACATCCCATTCCTCTTGCCCTTCAGTTTCCCAATTAAAGATAATTAATGAGGGAGAGAGACCGCAACCAAGTCTTACTAAAGTGCCCTCCAGCCAGGATTAGCATTTAATAAGGAGAGAGGTCAGTTCCTAACTTAATTAGTCAGGGTCTTCCCCGCTAGAGACGGCTGCCCCAGTAAGACGTCGCAGGTGTCCGCAAAACACAGAGAGGTCATTAGCGTCACGCCTTCAAAAACTTAAGCCGACGTGTTTTGTTGGAGTTTTATTAATGCGTCTCACAGTGATAGTCTAACTAACCTATTTGACAGTGTGCGTGAAGGGAGTGTGTGTGTGTGTGTGTTGCATCCCATTGGCTGCATGGACCGATGCTGTAAACAAGATGCATCTGCATAGTCTTTCCCATGACTGTGACTAAAATGGAACGGATTTTAACGCGGACACGGGAAGAATGGAAACACACAGACAATTAACACTGAAATTGCCGCAATGTTACCCTTGACCAGGGGAGAAGATTTAGCACCACACAGTCATTTTGGACTGTTACACTTAATTGGCCTGCAAGAGCTGAGAAAAGGAGAGAAAATCATAGCTGTCGCAAAACAAATACAAGTAATAGATGGATGACCAGCTCACCATAGAGATTGATGAATCGAACACAGCTCTCCACCACACGGGGAATAGCTTGTCCAGAGTCCTTCACAATGAGAGGAAGGACATGTCATATTAACAGACGGCTCATTCTGACCTCAAATACATTATATCATTCAGTCTTTACATGCTTATTCGTTTCAAAATGCATGCCTCCATTATTATACTGAATGGGTGAAGGGAGAAATGACCGGTGACATTTTACTGTAGCCACCCTTATGTATGCATTCATAAAGCCTTTATAATAACTAAATATGATAATATAACATCTGCCATATGCATATAAGGGACTACAGTAAAGTGTTACCAATGATCATACTGAAGGTCTACAGAGACAGACTAAAGTTTTGCAGCTGCAGAACCATTCATGCCCAGTCCAGTCTCTCACAATGCCTCAATGATTTTTATAGATCACAAGATCTACCGTAGTGACTCATTGACTACGTTGACAGGCCCGTGCAAAGGGTTTCTCTTAGCCAATACAACTCAATGGGGCTTCAGTGGTACTAAACATGGCCACTTTTTCTTGTTTTATTGTGTTACGTCAACACTTGAGAGCACACTTGGGACACTGATAAGGGATGTGAGGTTATGTAACAGAGCCACTACCACACACTCCATATGGAGTGGAGAGAGAGGAGGAAGAGTGAGAAAAGAGGAGAGTGAGAGAGGAGCTGTCCCTTTACAGAGAACACATTCCTCCCTCCCTCAGTAGAAGGGTACAAGAGCTGCACTCCAGAGTACACTTGGCCGAAGTACCAGCTGCTAGCTCCCTGCTGAGGCAGAGAACTCTTACATGCTTCTAATAATGTTGTGGATCGGTTTTCACCCAGGGGGAGTAGACACATGGCCCTAAACACATCAACCATGCCGGGATTCCAGGAACCACCGGGTACCAATGTTCTATAGCTGAGGACTAAGCAAGACAGACTATGTTGGGAGGAATTCAATATCTGTCAATGTAAATGTTGCAAGGTCTGAAATAAGTGTTGGGAATTCTACGAATTTTACAATGTAATCTAAACCAAATTGTAAGTATAGGGTACATTTTCAATTAATAGGGTACAGTTCAAATTGTACTTCATAATCCAGTTGTAACCCTGGCACAGGAATATATGAATAACAATGTCAATAAAATGACATCTATAGATGTGAGCACTTCAGTCTGTCAGAGCAAACCTCCAGGGAGTTAGTATTGCACATCAACACAAACGGGTGAAAGATTATCACAGACAGGAAGTGGAGGGCATGTTCGGGGCAGAAAAAGAGAGACAGACAGAGATAGGAAGTCAGCATAGACAGTAAGACTGTGACAATACCAGTATCGCAATATTTTTTCTATGGCAAAAATGAAAACACAAAGCAGACCAAACTATTGTATGTAAAATATTGTGTGTAATAGCTTGCAAAATAAATAAATGTGCCTCTGGATGACAACATAATGATGTTTGTTTCCAACATTAGGGAGGTATTCCTAAAGAAGTTAAACCCGCTTCGTGTTTTGTTTCCTTGCCACGATACTAACGAGTATGGCAATACTGTTATCACCCCGGCCCTGACAGACAGACAGGTAGCAGTAGGGACGGGTCCCTCTCCACTCCACAGTGTCTCCACTCTACCTGGTGTCTGGCGTGCGAGTTCCGTCGTCCGCGGCTACGAGGAAGCGTAGAAGGAAGCAGAGAGAGCGAGAAAGAGGTGAAACCCAGATTAAATCACCACAGCAGCCAGCTACAGTACCAAAGCCCAGCCCTCACCCCCCACACACTGAGAACAGAGCTGGCGTCAAACGCAGGGGAAGCAGCAGGG
This sequence comes from Salvelinus fontinalis, assembly GCF_029448725.1. Lineage (NCBI taxonomy): Eukaryota > Metazoa > Chordata > Actinopteri > Salmoniformes > Salmonidae > Salvelinus > Salvelinus fontinalis. The sequence goes on along the minus strand of NC_074673.1, from coordinate 27,109,182 downwards.
CATTGTGGGGAGGTGGTGGATTCCTTATCGCTCTGGCCACCATCCCCTGGCTGTCACATATATCCTGCTGACAATGGCTGCTTTCATACCAGCCAGAGAAGAGAGAGAAGGAAGAGAGAGAAATAGGGAGGAATACCAATGCCCTAGCTGACATCAGTGACTCGGGGGAAAGATGGAGACAAACATCTTCCCTCCATCCCGTCCTCCTTCCCCCCACCCTCCCCCTTCATCCCCCTCCACTGTGCTAGTGTGCCCTCTGCTCTGCCATCATACCTCCTTCCCTGGACGCACTCTGTCAGTAGCAATGCCGCCCCTGTGCTTCCCCAACGTTTGAGACTACAGAGAGAAACGAAAAGATAAAATCCCTGACTGGTGTGGTCAGCCTAATGATCGAACCCCAGGAAAAAGACAAAGTGTGAGTGGTTGAGTTACGGTCATTATTATGGAAACGGTCGGGGAGACGGTCGGTAGCAGTCCAAGGCCAGACTTGACCAGTACCTTGACAAAGGACTCCAGATTGCCATTAAACAACTTAACGTTAAAGACCGAGCGGGGCCTAGCCCTCCTATTTGTGCCACTGTGAGGTTTGGGCGGCACATTGGGAGGCCTGGAAAATGGAGACTGTGTTAGAGAAATCTCCCACCATGAACATACACAGTTTGTCTGAACTCACCAATGTCCGAGGTAAAAAAATCTGACATCTGAGATTTCAGACAAACTACGCACGCAAATGTGAACAATCCTAAACTATCACACAAAAGTGACTTCTTGTGTTGTGAAGTCGTGTATGGTGTCACCCAGCCTGTCCTGTGAGTTTGAGTGTTAGTCGTGAGATGACGCTGGGCCCGAATCCTGATACCCCCACTAGTCTGTCACCATCTCCTAGAGAGAGATTATTAGATGGAGGGTTTGATATCCCCACTAGTCTGTCACCATCTCCTAGAGAGAGATTATTAGATGGTTTGATATCCCCACTAGTCTGTCACCATCTCCTAGAGAGATTATTAGATGGTTTGATATCCCCATTAGTCTGTCACTATCTCCGAGAGAGAGATTATTAGATGGTTTGATATCCCCATTAGTCTGTCACCATCTCCGAGAGAGATTATTAGATAGAGGGTTTGATATCCCCATTAGTCTGTCACCATCTCCTAGAGAGAGATTATTAGATAGAGGGTTTGATATCCCCACTAGTCTGTAACCATCTCCGAGAGAGAGATTATTAGATGGAGGGTTTGATATCCCCATTAGTCTGTCACCATCTCCTAGAGAGAGATTATTAGAGGGTTTGATATCCCCACTAGTCTGTCACCATCTCCTAGAGAGAGATTATTAGATGGTTTGATATCCCCACTAGTCTGTAACCATCTCCGAGAGAGAGATTATTAGATGGAGGGTTTGATATCCCCATTAGTCTGTCACCATCTCCTAGAGAGAGATTATTAGATGGTTTGATATCCCCACTAGTCTGTCACCATCTCCTAGAGAGAGATTATTAGATGGTTTGATATCCCCATTAGTCTGTCACCTTCACCTAGAGAGAGATTATTAGATGGTTTGATATCCCCACTAGTCTGTCACCATCTCCTAGAGAGAGATTATTAGATGGTTTGATATCCCCACTTGTCTGTAACCATCTCCGAGAGAGAGATTATTAGATGGAGGGTTTGATATCCCCATTAGTCTGTCACCATCTCCTAGAGAGAGATTATTAGATGGTTTGATATCCCCATTAGTCTGTCACCTTCACCTAGAGAGAGATTATTAGATGGTTTGATATCCCCACTAGTCTGTCACCATCTCCTAGAGAGATTATTAGATGGTTTGATATCCCCACTAGTCTGTAACCATCTCCGAGAGAGAGATTATTAGATGGAGGGTTTGATATCCCCACTAGTCTGTCACCATCTCCTAGAGAGAGATTATTAGATAGAGGGTTTGATATCCCCATTAGTCTGTCACCATCTCCTAGAGAGAGATTATTAGATGGTTTGATATCCCCACTAGACTGTCACCATCTCCTAGAGAGAGATTATTAGATGGAGGGTTTGATATCCCCATTAGTCTGTCACCATCTCCTAGAGAGAGATTATTAGATGGAGGGTTTGATATCCCCACTAGTCTGTCACCATCTCCTAGAGAGAGATTATTAGATGGTTTGATATCCCCATTAGTCTGTCACCATCTCCGAGAGAGAGATTATTAGATGGTTTGATATCCCCATTAGTCTGTCACCATCGCCGAGAGAGAGATTATTAGATGGAGGGTTTGATATCCCCACTAGTCTGTCACCATCTCCTAGAGAGAGATTATTAGATGGTTTGATATCCCCACTAGTCTGTCACCATCTCCTAGAGAGAGATTATTAGATGGTTTGATATCCCCATTAGTCTGTCACCATCTCCGAGAGAGAGATTATTAGATGGTTTGATATCCCCATTAGTCTGTCACCATCTCCGAGAGAGAGATTATTAGATAGAGGGTTTGATATCCCCATTAGTCTGTCACCATCTCCTAGAGAGAGATTATTAGATAGAGGGTTTGATATCCCCACTAGTCTGTAACCATCTCCGAGAGAGAGATTATTAGATGGAGGGTTTGATATCCCCATTAGTCTGTCACCATCTCCTAGAGAGAGATTATTAGATGGTTTGATATCCCCACTAGTCTGTCACCATCTCCTAGAGAGAGATTATTAGATGGTTTGATATCCCCACTAGTCTGTCACCATCTCCGAGAGAGAGATTATTAGATGGAGGGTTTGATATCCCCATTAGTCTGTCACCATCTCCTAGAGAGAGATTATTAGATGGTTTGATATCCCCATTAGTCTATCACCTTCTCCTAGAGAGAGGTTATTAGATGGTTTGATATCCCCACTAGTCTGTCACCATCTCCTAGAGAGATTATTAGATGGTTTGATATCCCCACTAGTCTGTAACCATCTCCTAGAGAGAGAGATTATTAGATGGAGGGTTTGATATCCCCATTAGTCTGTCACCATCTCCTAGAGAGAGATTATTAGAGGGTTTGATATCCCCACTAGTCTGTCACCATCTCCTAGAGAGAGATTATTAGATGGTTTGATATCCCCATTAGTCTGTCACCTTCTCCTAGAGAGAGATTATTAGATGGTTTGATATCCCCATTAGTCTGTCACCATCTCCTAGAGAGAGATTATTAGAGGGTTTGATATCCCCACTAGTCTGTCACCATCTCCTAGAGAGAGATTATTAGATGGTTTGATATCCCCATTAGTCTGTCACCTTCACCTAGAGAGAGATTATTAGATGGTTTGATATCCCCACTAGTCTGTCACCATCTCCTAGAGAGATTATTAGATGGTTTGATATCCCCACTAGTCTGTAACCATCTCCGAGAGAGAGATTATTAGATGGAGGGTTTGATATCCCCATTAGTCTGTCACCATCTCCTAGAGAGAGATTATTAGATGGTTTGATATCCCCATTAGTCTGTCACCATCTCCTAGAGAGAGATTATTAGATAGAGGGTTTGATATCCCCATTAGTCTGTCACCATCTCCTAGAGAGAGATTATTAGATGGTTTGATATCCCCACTAGACTGTCACCATCTCCTAGAGAGAGATTATTAGATAGAGGGTTTGATATCCACACTAGTCTGTCACCATCTCCTGGAGAGAGATTATTAGATGGTTTGATATCCCCATTAGTCTGTCACCATCTCCTAGAGAGAGATTATTAGATAGATGGTTTGATATCCCCACTAGACTGTCACCATCTCCTAGAGAGAGATTATTAGATGGAGGGTTTGATATCCCCATTAGTCTATCACGATCTCCTAGAGAGAGATTATTAGATGGAGGGTTTGATATCCCCACTAGTCTGCCACCATCTCCTAGAGAGAGATTATTAGATGGAGGGTTTGATATCCCCATTAGTCTGTCACCATCTCCTAGAGAGAGATTATTAGATAGAGGTTTGATATCCCCATTAGTCTGTCACCATCTCCTAGAGAGAGATTATTAGATGGTTTGATATCCCCACTAGTCTGTCACCATCTCCTAGAGAGAGAATTACCACCCAACTTCAAAAGGTCCTGAAAATCCCAGGCCTGCTGGGAGGAGTGTGTGGGGGCGCCGTGCGGCAGCATCCACCTCACGACATGTCCCGGTGGGAGAGGGTGTGTGTATTTCTATTTATTATGCATCCCTATTAGCTGCTGCCAAAACATCAGCTACTCTTCCTGGGGTCCAGAAAAATGAAGGCCGGTTATACAATTTTAAAACATTACAATACATTCACAGATTTCACAACACAATGTGTGTCCTCAGGCCCCTACTCCACCACTACCACATATCTACAGTACTAAATCCATGTGTATGAATAGTGCCTATGTTATCGTATGTGTGTGTATGCATGTGTCTGTGCCAATGTTTGTGTTGCTTCATAGTCCCCGCTGTTCCATAAGGTGTTTTTATCTGTTTTTTTAAATCAAATTTTACTGCTTGCGTTAGTTACTCGATGTGGAATAGAGTTCCATGTAGTCATGGCTCTATGTAGTACTGGGCGCCTCCCATAGTCTGTTCTGGATTTGGGGACTGTGAAGAGACCTATTGTGGCATGTCTTGTGGGGTATGCATGGGTGTCCGAGCTGTGTGCTAGTAGTTTAGACAGACAGCTCGGTGCATTTAACATGGCAATACCTATCATAATTAAAAGTATTGATGAAGTCAATCTCTCCTCCACTTTCATCCAGGAGAGATTGACAAGCATATTATTAATATTAGCTCTCTGTGTACATCCAAGGGCCAGCCGTGCTGCCCTGTTCTGAGCCAATTGTCCTTTTTTGTGGCACCTGAACACACGACTGAACAGTAGTCAAGGTGCGACAAAACTAGGGCCTGTAAGACATGCTTTGTTGATAGGGTTGTTAAGAAGGCAGAGCATCGCTTTATTATAGACAGACTTCTTCCCATCTTGGCTACTACTGCATCAATATGTTTCTACTGCATCAATATGTTTCTACTGCATCAATATGTTTCTACTGCATCAATATGTTTCTACTGCATCAATATGTTTCTACTGCATCAATATGTTTCTACTGCATCAATATGTTTCCAATCCAGACAGTTTCCAATCTAGGGTTACTCCAAGCAGTTTAGTCACCCCAGCTCGCTCAATTTCCACATTATTCATTATAATATTTAGTTGAGGTTTAGGGTTTAGTGAGTGTTTTGTTCCAAATACAATGCTTTCAATTTTAGAAATATTTAGGGCTAACTTATTCCTTGCCACCCACCCTGAAACTAACTGCAGCTCTTTGTTGAGTGTTGCAGTCATTTCAATCGCTATAGTAGCTGACGTGTAAAGTGTTGAATCATCCGCATACATAGAAACTTTGGCTTTACTCAAAGTCAGTGGCATGTCGTTAGTAAAAATTGAAAACAGCAAGGGGCCTAAACAGCTACCCTGGGGAATTCCTGATTCTAACTGGATTATATGTGATAGGCTTTCATTAAAGAACACCCTCTGTGTTCTGTTAGACAAGTAACTCTTTATCCACATTATAGCAGGGGGTTTAAAGCCATAACACACACGTTTTTCCAGCTGCAAACTATGATCAATAATGTCAAAAGCTGCGCTGAAGTCTAACAAGACAGCCCCCATAATCATTTTGTTATCAATTTCTCTCAGCCAATCATCAGTCATTTGTGTAAGTGCTGTGCTTGTTGAGTGTCCTTTCCTATAAGTATGCTGAAATTCTGTTGTCAATTTTTTTACTGTAAAATAGCATTGTGTCTGGTCAAACACATTTTTTTCCAAAAGTTTACTAAGGATTGGTAACAGGCTGATTGGTCGGCTATTTGAGCCAGTAAAGGGGGCTTTACTATTCTTGGGTAGAGGAATTACTTTAGCTTCTCTCCAGGCCTGAGGGCACACGCTCTCTAGTAGGCTTAAATTGAAGATGTGGCAAATAGGAGTGGCAATATCGTCTGCTATTATCCTCAGTAATTTTCATCTAGATTGTCAGACCCTGGTGGCTTGTCATTGTTGATGGACAAAAAAAAAGTACAATTCTTGTCTTTCATAACTTGGTCCGATATACTTGGATGTGTAGTGTCAACATTTGTAGCTGGCATGTCATCCCTAAGTTTGGTTACCTTGCCAATGAAAAAGTAATTAAAGTAGTTAGCAATATCAGTGGGCTTTGTGATGAATGAGCCATCTGATTTTTTCCAAAATGTATTTTAAGGTGCCCCAAAGCTTTTTACTATCATTCTTTATATAATTTATCTTTGTTTCATAGTGTAGTGCAGTTTTTACAGTAATTCTCTTAATGGGTGCGTGCTTATTAGTAACTGGAATAAGTTGTTTCATAAAAGCGTCAAGTATTTAAAGAGCAGCAGTAAAAAATACAAAAAAACTATATATACAGGGGGGTGCCGGTACAGAGTCAATGTGCGGGGGCACCGGTTAGTTGAGGTAGTATGTACATGTAGGTAGAGTTACTTAAGGTGACTACGCATAGATGACAACAGAGAGTGGCAGTGGTGTGGAGAGGGGAGGGGGGGCAATGCAAATAGTCTGGGTAGCATTTTGACTCAATGTTCAGGAGTCTTATGGCTTGGGGGTAGAAGTTGTTTAGAAGCCTCTTGGATCTAGACTTGATGCTCCGGTACCGTGTGATAGCAGGGAGAACAGTCTATGACTAGGGTGGCTGGAGTCTTTGACAATTTTTAGGGCCTTCTTCTGACACCGCCTGGTATAGAGGTCCTGGATGGCAGGAAGCTTGGCCCCAGTGACGTACTGGGCCGTTCGCACTACCCTCTGTAGTGCCTTGCGGTCAGAGGCCGAGCAGTTGCCATACCAGGCAGTGATGCAGCTAATCAGGATGCTCTCGATGGTGCAGCTGTAGAACCTTTTGAGGATCTGAGGACCCATGCCGAATCTTTTCAGTCTCCTGAGGGGAAATAGTCGTGAAGAGGGCACGACAAAACCTGTCATTGTGTGCTTGGATCATGATAGTTTGTTGGTGATGTGGACACCAAGGAACTGGAAGCTTTCAACCTGCTGATGAGCTTTGAGGGCACTATGGTGTTGAACGCTGAGCTGTAGTCAACGAATACCATTCTCACATAGGTGTTCCTTTTGTCCAGGTGGGAAAGGGAAGTGTGGAGTGCAATAGAGACTGCATCATCTGTGGATCTGTTGGGGCGGTATGCAAATCGGAGTGGGTCTAGGGTTTCTGGGATGATGGTGTTGATGTGAGCCATGACCAGCCTTTCAAAGCACTTCATGGCTACAGACGTGAGTGCTACGGGTCAGTAGTCATTTAGACATGAGCGAGCGAGCGTGAGAGAGAGCGAGCGACTAAGAGAAAGAGGGAGAAAAAGAGCGAGAGAGAAAGAGAGAAAGAGAGAAAGAGAGAGCAAAAGAGGGAGAGAGAGTTTGAGTTTTAAATAATCTTTATTGGGTCTGGGAACCCACAAAACTATAAAAACTCATACAAAACCATAGTTACACATCAATTAAAAACACAACTCCAACTCCTCCTCCACAGTAACTAAACACAACAGACTCTGAATACCCCATGTATTCATAAACAGATCCATATTGTTGACAAGTTTGTAATAGGCAAACTCAACCCTCAGTCTCGCTGCCAACATTCCCTCCAGAATTCTCACCACATCCACAGACCCCTGTCCCCAAATACTGTTCTTTTGGGTCTTCCATATTGCTAATTTAGCTGCCCCTAACACAAAATTAAGCAAAATACCTACACCCCTTTGACTAAACCTGTAGTTTAGCCCAAATATAAACTGTTGGGAAGAGAAAACCTCTCCCAAAGCTGAGAACCAAGAAGTGATCAAGTCAATCATCCCGACCAACCTGGGACACTGTAAAAACAGATGTGCCAGAGTTTCAGACTCAGCACAGAATGAACACCCTTCCCCAACTGTCGGATCCAGGTGTACCAGATGCATATTGGTGGCTATGGCTCCATGTATTATCCTCCATTGGAAGTCAGCTGTCCTTTTTTTCAATAGGCAGTTTGTATAAAGACCGCCAACAGCCTTTTGGGGATGCACCTGGACCAAACACACCCGCCCACCTCGTCGATTTTACCCCTTCCAGGGAAGAGGCATGGGACACTTTTACACACATTTTGTACAGGGCCTTCTTTCCCACCTCCTTGAACTCCCCCAGCTCTGGGGTATCGAAGGAAAGCAGCATCCCCACGTCCTCCTCGAATGATCACGCCGCAGCACTAACAATCAGTGCAGGGAACACATAATCCAGACCCTCCTTCCACTGATCAGAATTGGAAGTGTCAGTGACATACTGCAGATGAAGTACTGGCAAGGAATCACAGACCTCAGCTACGACCTTCCTCAGTAGGCGAGATGACCGGATCTCCGCTCTTTCTCCCAGCTCCTCCAACGATCTGCTCCTGCTCTGCATCAGATGACCCAGCTTAGTACACCCCACGCTTAACAGGCATGAACGTAGGGTGGCTGAACCCAGAACACGGGACTGGATGGCAGGATTGTAAAAAAAAGGCTCTTCAAAAAGCCACATCCCTGGTGGCATGCCGGCCTTGCGGGACTTGACAAGAACTCTCCAAGCCTGCATAACAGACTCATAAAATGTATTTCTGAAATACATCAGAGCCCAGATAAACCCCCAAAGTCTGCTGTGACAGCAGCAACAAATTTCCTCAAGCGAAAACGCTTCTTCTCACTCAGCTGGTCTAACCCCACCATCTTCTGTAACATCACAGCTGACCTCACAAACTTATCAACATCAAAACAAATCTGCCAATTTGACAGATTTCCCAAAAGACTGATCCAGGAACTCATTTACCTCCTCTAGATTGTAAATTGAGTCATCACCAGCTGCTATCTTATCAATAGAGATATCCATATCCTTCTCCTGATCCTCCTCAGCTGAGGCCACAGACCCCTGACTCCCTTCTACCACATCCCTCTCAACACTCCCCACTTTGCAGCCCATCACTCGCACCAGGCATCTCCTCCACTACCTGAGAGATTATCTCTACATGAACCCCCTCCTGTACCCCAGCACTCGTACTGGGCACCTCCTCACCAGTCTGAGGAAATGGCTCTTCAGATCCATCCTTACCTTCTACAACAATATTTTTCTGCTGCATAACATTTCACTCTGGTACAAGTTGCAACTCCGTGCCCTTAACACGGACAACTTGTTCCTCAGCAACAGGTGCTTGAGGCTGCTCTACCGCTGTCGGCCCACCTCTCCCTACATCAGTGGGTCCAGGCGTTACGAGGACCACCTGCGCCCCTCCCTCTGCCTTCTTCCTTTTCGGTCAAGCATATCGCTTATGGCCAACATCCCCACACTCAAAACACTGTTGACTACCCGTACTAGCATAAGCCATATACAATCGGTTGTCATACTTGACTTTAAACAATAACTCCAAAGTCGGCTCCGGTGAGTCCAAAAACAAACACCTGTCGCCGAAACGACATAACCTGTTTCAATGCCGGGTGTTTGCAACCCAACGGGACAATCTTAATTGAACTTGCGAACTTCCCAAACTGCAATAACTCGCGCTCCAATAGCTCATTGGGAATAAACGGCGGTACATTCGAAATCATTACCCTTGTTGACGGAGAAAAAAGTGCCGTAACTTGAATAAACATTCCTTTAAGAAGTACGCCATGCTCAAGCATACGATCTACAAGGCGCTCTTCTTTAAGAAATACCACCACCGCTTTATTCATCCGTGACGCATAAACAACATTCTCATATCCTACCTTCTCTCCTACGGCGACCAGAAACTCCTCCACCGTGACAGTAGCTTCAGTAACACACCTAAAGCCGTGCCGAAGTGACCACCCACCAAAACCAGGGTAATTTCGACATGAAAAACAATATACTTAATTCTACCACAACAACTAAATAAAAATAATGATAACCTTAATCATGCATAGGAAGTAAAAGAAAAACCAAGATATCTAACTCTACACAACCCTCGCACTCACATAATTCCCAGCATGCACCTAACACTCCTAACATACAGAAAGAGAGAGAGCGAGCAATAGAAAGAGAGATAGATAGAAAGAGAGGGCGAGAGAAAGAGAGCGCGAGAGTGAGATAGAAAGAGAGCGAGAGAGATAGAAAGAGAGCGTGAAAGGGAGAAAGAGCGAAAGAGAGCGAGAGAGAGCGAGAGGGAGGGAGAGTGAGCGAGAGAAAGCGAGAGGGCGAGTGAGAGAGAGCGAATGAGCAAGAGCGAAGGAGAGAGAGAGAGAGAGTGAGCGCCAGAGAAAGAGTGAGAGCGAGTGCCAGAGAAAGAGTGAGAGAGGGTGAGCGAGAGAAAGCGAGAGGGCGAGTGAGAGAGAGCGAATGAGCAAGAGCGAAGGAGAGAGAGAGAGAGAGTGAGCGCCAGAGAAAGAGTGAGAGCGAGTGCCAGAGAAAGAGTGAGAGAGGGAGAAAGAGGGCGAGAGAGAGAGAGAGAGAAAGATAAAGAAAGAGAGCGAGAGCGAGAGAGAGAGATAGAAAGAGAGATAGAGAGAGAGAAAGAGCGATAGAAAGAGATAGAGAGAGAGAGAGAGAGGTCATGCAGAAGAACAGCTCCTGACTTGTTCTAACTTTCTAGTTGTTAAGAGTGAGATTAACACGATTAAACTAGCAAAAAATGTATAGGTAATCAAATTGTACAACTGAAAATCAATACCGTAGGAAAAAATTGACAGAGTGAGTTAAAAGACCAATCTTAATCGTGCTAGCTAGACAAATTCAAATCTGTCAGCTAGCTTACTTCTATCTCCAACTGTTTACTGGTGATAACCATAACAACAAGTCCACAGGCAGAGCTAGCAGAACCAGCAGCAGCAGAGACATAGACTCCCACCCTTTTTTGAATTTCCAGCAGAAATCCAATCAAAGAAGGGAAGAATCAATTTTAAACACAGAATTCTGAGGGAGAACCCGGAAACTCTCTTTGCTGACTGCTCATACAACAGGACTGTTACACAGTTATTTTACACAGACCACACTACTGCCTGGCATACAGCTGTAACCAGGCATTTCAGCTATACCACAAAGATAGAGAGAGAGAGAGTCCGGTCCCGTGTGGCTCAGTTGGTAGAGCATGGCGCTTGCAACGCCAGAGTTGTGGGTTCAATTCCCACGGGGGGACCAGGGTTCAATTCCCACGGGGGGACCAGGATGAATATGTATGAACTTTCCAATTTGTAAGTCGCTCTGGATAAGAGCGTCTGCTAAATGACTTAAATGTAAATGTAAAGATAGGCATCTACAAGGGAAGGCAAATCCACATTTTTGAGGACAGCAAGAAGGACCAGGAAAACAGGTTTCTGCCGGTAAACATGTATCAGAACGGCACTGTCATGGTCCAGGGCAGTGAGGCTGCACTCAGCTCTTTTGTGTAGGACTTCCCCACCCTAAGGAAGATAGTGGAAACAAAAAAAGCCAAGGACAGCACCCGACCTCTCCTCACCTCAGGCACCCCAACAGCAGGAACACAGGCCCAGAACTAAACCCACACAACAGGTCTATCCTCCCCCTGCCTGCCTACAACCACCAAAGCCAAGACTACACTACCATCAGCCTGCTGAGAGAGGCTCTGTTAGCTGGCTCTGTTAGAGGTAAGGGTTACTGAGCTAAATGAGCAGCTCCTCAGCTACACCACCTCGAGCCCAGACACAGAGCTTCTACAGGACCAGATCAACCAGTGCAGGAGCAGGTTAAGAACTCTGTCCAGGAGCTACGAGAGAGCCTTACCACAGCGCTTGAGGAGGTAAAGGCCACCATGTGGAGAGAGCCTTACCACAGCGCTTGAGGAGGTAAAGGCCACCATGAGGAGAGAGCTGGTGCAGGTAAAGGAGGAGATGGCAAAGGAGTTGTCTGTCATCAAGAGGGTGCTGCAGCACAGAGAGCAGACTGTAGAGCCTCCTAGAGAGAAGCTGCAGCCCCTCACCACCCCTAACAAACCCACTGACCCACCTTTACCCACAATCCCCCCCATACCGACAAACCTTTACCCACACCCCCAGTCAACAAGGAGGCTCACATGGGGACACCTACTACAGACACACCCCCACACACCTCTCCTTGTACACAGGCCCTGTGTACCCCAGCAACAGACCGTAAACCCACTACTCTGGTAAAACCCACTGAGGTGGCCATCCTCATTGACTCAAATGGGAAATTCATCCAAGAGGATAAACTCTTCCCCCAACACAAGGTGTCCAAAATATGGTGCCCAAAAACACAGGATGCACTCCACATCCTGTCCCAGCCTGACTTTGGCACACCAGGCCACATTATTATTCACACCGGCACCAACAACCTGCGAGAGGAGCAGGAGAGAGCAGGCAGCCTGGTCAACAGAGTAGCAGAGAGGGCCTCTGAGCGGTTCCCCAACTCCCACATCACCATCTCCACTCTGCTGCCCCGCAAAGACTTTCATCCCCGTACCATTCAGAAAGTCAACGCTGACATCACCAGAGGGTGTGGCCTACTCCCGAACGTGCACGTTGCTCACCACCCAACAATCACCACAGAGCATCTGTAACACTCCCACCTGAGGAAGCAGACAGTAGGGATGTTTGCCAAGTCTCTAAAGGAGGTGGCACTTGGTAGACAAACACCCCATGCCTCACTGGACAGAGGACCACCCAGAGACCCCTACCAGACCACTACCAGACCAGAAAGAAAGCACCATGGACCAGACCTGGCCCCCCTCCACTCCACAGGGCCCAAAAGCAGGACCAGTGCAGCTACGCAGATGTCGTCAGAGGACAGCAGAACCCTGTAGGATTGACTGAGATTAAACAGCTCCTCCAATACATCTACACTAAACACGCACACACAAGGACTCATGCATGCACACACATATTGTATAAACAGTTTTCTTGTTCAATGAATAGGAATATATAAACTCAGCAAAAAAAGAAACATCCTCTCACTGTCAACTGCGTTTATTTTCAGCAAACTTAACATGTGTAAATATTAGTATAAACATAACAAGATTCAACAATAGAGACATAAACTTAACAAGTTCCACAGACATGTGACTAACAGAAATGGAATAATATGTCCCTGAACAAAGAGGGGGTCAAAATCAAAAGTAACAGTCAGTATCTGTAGTGGCCACCAGCTGCATTAAGTACTGCAGTACCATCACCTCTGGTGAGACAAAACCGCGACTCGTCAGTGAAGAACACTTTTTGCCAGTCCTGTCTGGTCCAGCGACGGTGGGTTTGTGCCTATAGGCAACATTGTTGCCGGTGATGTCTGGTGAGGACCTGCCTTACAACAGGCATACAAGTCCTCAGTTCAGCCTCTCTCAGCCTGATGCGGACAGTCTGAGCACTGATGGAGGGATTGTGCATTCCTGGTGTAACTCAGGCAGTTGTTGTTGCCATCCTGTACCTGTACCGCAGGTGTGATGTTCGGATGTACCGATCCTGTGCAGGTGTTGTTACACGTGGTCTGCCATTGCGAGGACGATCAGCTGCCCGTCCTGTCTCCCTGTAGCGCCGTCGTAGGCGTCTCACAGTCATTTCCATTGCAATTTATTGCCCTGGCCACATCTGCAGTTCTCATACCTCCTTGCAGCATGTCTGAGGCACGTTCACGCAGATGAGCAGGGACCCTGGGCATCTTTCTTTTGATGTTTTTCAGAGTCAGTAGAAAGGCCTCTTTAGTGTCCTACGTTTTCATAACTGTGACATTAATTGCCTACCGTCTGTAAGCTGTTAGTGTCTTAACAACTGTTCCACAGTTGCATGATCATTAATTGTTTATTGTTCATTGAACAAGCATGGGAAACAGTGTTTAAACCCTTTACAATGAAGATCTGTGAAGTTATTTGGAATTTTACAAATTATCTTTGAAAGACAGGGTCCTGAAAAAGGATGTAAGATAATGTAAGATAATAAGATGTTTCTTCTGCTGAGTTTATCACATTTGGTTAAAACTGAAAAAATTACTTGTATTGACAGAAAAAGATGTGTGCCTTTGTGCAATATATATCCCCCCCTCAGAATCCCCATATTACTCAGAGGAGATCTTCCCCACCCTTAAGGAAGACACGTGCCATTTCCAGGCCCAGGGAAATGTGCTCATCTGTGGGGACACAAATGCGCGCACAGGCACACTACCTGATCTAACGAGCACACGAGGGGACAGCTTTATTACAGGCCATACTGTTTCTAACTGTCTTCATCTCCCCATAGAAACAACAGTGACAGCACCATCAACAAAAACGGAAGGGATCTGTTGCAGCTCTGTCGAAGCCTGGGTCTGTACTTTGTCAATGGTAGGTTACAGGGGTACTCTTTGGGGAGATTCACCTATTGCTCACCTCTTGGCAACAGCACAGTAGACTATATGATTATAGACATTGACCCTTTCTCTATCAGCTCATTCACTGTCAAGCCACTAACATCTCTGTCTGATCACAGACAAATTACATTGTTCCTCAAAAGAACAGACATGGAAACAACCACACATCCACAGCCCAGTAAGCTGGGAAAAATCTGAAATTCATACAGATGGGTCCAAAACATCACAGAAGAATACCAGAAAGCAACCTGTAACCAAAATATCCAAACACTTTCTGGACACCACATTCACTCACAGTAAAGAAGGCATCAATCTAGCAGTAAAAAACATCAACTATATATTCAGGCAAATGGCAAAAGAGTGGTTAGTCTCCACAATTCAGAGGTTAAATGCCTACTCTTCGCAGATGACCTATGCCTGCTGTCACCCAGTAAACCCCAAAAAGACTCAAATAATGATTTTCCAGAGAAGATCCAGATCTCAGGGAATTAGACCAAAGTCCTCAATTGGTACAAAATATATAGAGTACTGCACACACTACAATTACTTAGGTTTAAAAATAAACTCAACTGGACACCTTAATGATGCAGTGAATGAACTGAGAGAGAAAGCAAGCAGGGCATTCTACGCCATTAAAATACAAATTCAAATTGAAATACCTCTTCAAATTTGGCTAAAACTAACTGAATGTGTCATTGAACCAATTGCACTTTATGGCAGTGAGGTGTGGGGTCCACTTGCAAAACAAGATTTTACCAAATGGGACAAACACCCCATTGAAACCCTGCATGCAGAGTTCTGTAAGATTCTCCAACATGCCCAGAGGAAAACTACAAACAATGCATGCAGGGCAGAATTAGGCCAATATCCACTAATAATAATAACACAAAAAAGAGCAATTAAGTTTTGGAAACATCTAAAATACTTTGACCCCCTCTCATATCATTACCAAGCCCTGCAATATCAAGAGCTGAGCAAAGAAAAGACAGTCCCCTCATTCAGCTGGTCCTGGGGCTGAGTTCACAAACCTGTCCTACTAATACACTGAAGCCTCAGGACCAGAACATCCAATCAATCAGAATAAACCAAATTACAACACAGTCAAAACAAAACTACATTGCTTATTGGGAAACACAAGCACAAAGCAAAATGCAGTGCTATCTGTCCCTAAATTGACAGTACACCGTGGCTAACTTCATTTCCCGGCAAAATGTTAAAAAATAAATAAAACAATTAGAGAGTATCATTTCCCCAAATTTGAAACCTTTATTCAAGGTTTCAAAGACCTCTCTGATGAGAATAGGGTACCTGTCCTGTTGGGGGAGGACGCAGAGAGCGGTGGGTTGGCAGCGCACTACATTGCTGCCTGCCATAAGTTGAGGGACAGTGTCTGACAGGGAAATGTCCTCTACTGTATGCTTATTGTTATTGTTCAATGTATGGTTCTTATTATTTTAATATTGTAAATATCCAAAGTAAGCTTTGGCAATATGTACATTGTTACATCATGCCAATAAAGCAAATTGAATTGAATTGAAAGAGCGAGAGAAAAAGAGAGAGAAAGAAAAAAGAGATAGAGAGAAAGAAAGAGAGAGAAAGAAAGAGAGAAAGAAAGAGAGAGAGAGAAAAAGAGAAAGAGAGAGAGAGAAAAAGAGAAAGAGCGAGAGAGAAAAAGAGAAAGAGAGAGAGAAAAAGAGAAAGAGAGAGAGAAAAAGAGATAGAGCGAGAGCGAGAGCTAGAAAGAGAGCGAGAGAGAAAGCGAGAGAGCAAGAGGGTTGAGGCTCTTGGAAGGGGACAATATTACCAGGCCATACCATGCTGGGCATATGGCAAATTCAAACCCTGGGGAGTCTAGAGCAGTACCATCTGGTCTCTCTTCTCCAGGGTCAGCAGTTTGATAATAGCTCAAGTACAGTAGGGATTGTTCTACTCTGCACACAGTGATAAGTGAGAACTTTTCAAGTGGCAAACTTCAATTTTCTTTACAAACCAGTGGAAATAAATATTTGTCTAGATATCGTTGGTCATTTTACTGTGGGAGAATAAAGAGAAATGGCATTCGCAAGGAAGAGTACACTGACTTTTACTTATGGGGATAAGTTTTCAAAGAACTGAATAGGGACAGCTAAATATATACAGAAAGGGTCTTATTAAAACCTAAGAGGTTAGTGTGTGAAGGAGAGAGAGAGCGTGGTAGTGTCTTACCTTGTGGTCATATAGTCCCCTTGGTGACCTGTGGAGACCGAGGGGAGAAAGGGGAAGGGAGAGAGAGGATGTGAGATGAGACATGGGACCTTTCCCAGAGGAGCTTGCAGAGCATTGTGCACACGCTCAGTAAAGCATATGCAGCCCTGCCATCTGCCCACAACCACTGGCTTCATGGTGACGCACACAATGACACATAATGACTCACACACAGTAACACACACTTATACTTTACCTGCAGTAAAAAAAAGAAAGAACACCTGTCTAAGCACACACACACACACACACACACACACACACACACACACACACACACACACAACCTTCACTCGCAATTTTACCTTCACATGCAAAAACGCATGTTTTCACAAGTCAAGAAACTCCAAATCCCTCAAATTGCTCCTAACAAGAGGTTAAACTTTAAACCTGTGCTCATCCACTATGCACATGGACAGGATCCGACCTGTCAGGGTAACACCAGGGTGGGGCTAGCTTTACCTATACCTACTTAAACACACTCACCGACATTCACTGTAGCAGGCAGGAGTCCATGGCTAATTATTATCAAAGTTCCCATTCTCTTCCTCAACTCCCTGTACAGCCAACAGATTGACTGAGACTGACAGATTTAGACTACCCGAGAGCTTGCTGCCTGCATTGTTAGCTAGTTAGCTAGCATTCAGCAGCAGCTCAGTGTTGACAGTAGCTTAGTCAAAGGCCTTGAGGAGATCCCACCAATGTAGAACACAGTGAACCCAGCCATAATAGTCCTACCGCGCTAATGCTGCCAGGCCATTAAGCTAACCACTAATCAATCACAACAGCACAATCCCTTTAGCTCTGACTTGGCTCGCTAATGCTGAGGTTAGCATCTCTGTTGTGAGGCCTGATGGAGAAAGTAGCACAATGGACATTTTACCACAGAGGTTAGATTGAAGTGGACAATTTTAGAATCAACCAAATATGTTTTTAACGGTTTCTAATTAGCTCTACAGTTCTAAAGCACTGCACTTAGTTTGGAATGTGCATGCAATCTTTCCCTTTTATTTATTCAGGAGTTCCTTTACAAACCCACACAGACAATAGCGGAGACGTTCAGTATACCATTTCATACATATGGAAACCTGCTTAGATCACAACTCAGCCAAACAGACAGAAGGGACATACAGACAGAGGAGTCAGACAGATACAGACAGATAGACTAACTAACCAACAGACGGACAGACGGGACCGCCAGACAGGAAGTAGGCCAGCACAATGTGAGTCTCTGATCCCTTACCTTCTCCCAGAGTCCTCTTCAGTAGGTCGTGCTTGGCCTGCAGTTTGGAGATGAGATTGCTGCCCTCCAGAAACTCCCGGAATTTCTGTGGACAATTCAGAGCGATTACTAGGGCTGATGAGCCAAGTAAGCGTTGCCTGCCCTTAAGACACCAATCTCTGATAAGGCAGCCAAGGGCAAAGGACAGGACGACAACGGGAGTCTTTTTAAAGCTTTATCGCACCATGTCCATCTTTAGACAGCCAGGAGGACAGAAGAAGAGAAAATAGCCTAACCGCTCGCTAAGGAAGAGATATTTTTGGAGAGCTTTGTTTCTGAGAGTAAAAATGCCAAGAGAGGGAATACATATGATATGCAGCATTTTAGAGCTCTAACAAATCCCTAGAAATACAAGCACAGCTTCTGTTCACATTCCTCAGATAGATTACAACTACAAGACCATGGATCACAACCATCCAAACTAGTCAAAATCCAATGTATTAATTTCCTAGCCATCTATCCACAGCAGTTTCCACAGTGACTGTCAGTCTGAATTTAAAGTCAGCAGGACTTACTGAACGTGTCCAATAAGAAACTATTGTTTTTGCTTTCCATTGCAAAACATTTTGCTATGTTTTGCTACTACAGTATGCACATGAATATGACCCTGCCCAGTTCTCTACATTCATAACTTGGAAGTTACCAATAGGGGGCGCTCCACTCACCATGAAGTAGAACTGCTCTGTCTCCTGCTGATTGGCCCTCCGTTTGGCGATACTGGGCTTGCTGAGGTAGGTCTCCGACACGGTGGACTTCACCGACTCGGTGGAGCGGCTGTGGTGGAAACACTCGGAGACGTCATAGTCCTCGATGGTCACCATGTCCTGGATGGTCGTCAGGGTGGCCTCTGACGTCTTCTTGATCTGGAGGGCACCCAAAGAGGATCGGAGCTTCAGGACCGGTTTACAGTGTCACAGGTGTAAACACATTCAAACACATTACACTGTCATTTGTTTTCCCTCAAGTACTCATAAGCTCACTCAAGTTTCCCCATCCGGCTCGAAGGACCAGTGCTCAGTGACGACCACTGACCAAATGACCCCTGAACTCCTAGGCAGTAAAATGTGATAAATGCATGGCTTTCTGACTGCCTTTCGTTTCACACTCAGCATGACAAATGCATCCGTCCTTAAGCATGACTCGAGACCAGAGCAATCAATTTGCATGCACTCAAAAACAATAGAGGTGGAAGGAAGGTAGGGGTGAAAGAATAGAGGTGGAAGGATGGTAGGGATGAAAGAATAGAGGTGGAAGGAAGGTAGGGATGAAAGAATAGAGGTGGAAGGATGGTAGGGATGAAAGAATAGAGGTGGAAGGATGGTAGGGATGAAAGAATAGAGGTGGAAGGATGGTAGGGATGAAAGAATAGAGGTGGAAGGAAGGTAGGGATGACAGAATAGAGGTGGAAGGAAGGTAGGGATGAAAGAATAGAGGTGGAAGGAAGGTAGGGATGAAAGAATAGAGGTGGAAGGATGGTAGGGATGAAAGAATAGAGGTGGAAGGATGGTAGGGATGAAAGAATAGAGGTGGAAGGAAGGTAGGGATGAAATAATAGAGGTGGATGGAAGGTAGGGATGAAAGAATAGAGGTGGAAGGATGATAGGGATGAAAGAATAGAGGTGGAAGGAAGGTAGGGATGAAATAATAGAGGTGGATGGAAGGTAGGGATGAAATGTACTCAGTCTCAGGCATTTAAAACTCATTTCCATAGTGGCCACTTCACCGTCAGCCCAAGTGGTTTTCCAGGAGCTTATAAATGTCAAGGCTTGGCCAAGCATATCCCATCACTTACAACAGAGGGAGAACACAACAATGCAAGATTCCACTAGACACTGACAATAAACATATACTTCTTTCCAGTGGATATGATATAATAATTGTGTTAAAGCTTTAATGACTTCCATCTTATTTGCAAACAAACATTTCCCACCTCAGAAATGTCCAGTCTCAATTTGAGAGAAGTTTTGGCCACTTATAAAACTTCCATTCTGTGAGGAGGCCTAAACTGACATCCTGATGTAATATATATTTGGGTGAGAAGGAGCAAAATGACAGTGAGAGAGTTAGGAGATAGATAGACAGGAGGGAAAGGATGTTTTTGTATGCCTATGGCTCAGGCAATGGCAAAGCGCATGTGTTCACCTGGTGGAGTGGTTCAGAGAGAGAGAACAAGAGCGTGCGAGAGAGAGGAAGCAGAGGAAGGAGAGAGAGAGAAAGAGGGAGAGAGCAAGAGCAAGCGAGAGAAAAGAACGGGGGGGTAGAGAGAGGACGGAAAAAGAGAAAGGGGAGAGAAAGGAAATAGAGATCGAGTGACAAGGAGAGAAGAAGGAGAGAGACAGGAATGAGACAGAGTGAGAGAGAGGAAGGAGAGAAAGGAGACAGGAAGGAGAGATAGGAAATAGAGATCAAGTGACAGAGAGAGGAAGGAGAGAAAGGAGACAGGAAGGAGAGATCAAGTGACAGAGAGAGGAAGGAGAGAAAGGAGACAGGAAGGAGAGATAGGAAATAGAGATCAAGTGGCAGAGAGAGGAAGGAGAGAAAGGAGACAAGGAGAGATAGGAAATAGAGATCAAGTGACAGAGAGAGGAAGGAGAGATAGGAGACAAAGTGAGAGAGAGGAAGGAGAGAGAGAGGAAGGAGAGAGAGGAAGGAGAGAGACAGGAAGGAGAGAGAGAGAGAGAGAGAGAGAGAGGGTGTGAGTGAGTGAGTGAGTGAGTGTGAGTAGACCTGTCTCTCAAGAGAATACAGGCTATGTGCACACTCCCCACAAAATGAGGTAGAAACTGAACTGCACTTCCTAACCTCCTGCCAAATGTATGACCATAGAGACACATATTTCCCTCAGATTACACAGACCCACAAAGAATTTGAAAACAAACCCAATTTTGATAAACTCCCATATCACCTGGGTGAAATACCACAGTGTGCCATCACAGCAGCAAGATGTGTCCTGTTGCCACAAGAAAAGGGCAACCAGTGAAGAACAAACACCATTGTAAATACAACCCATATTTATGTTTATTTATTTTCCCTTTTGTACTTTATCTATTTGCACATGATATGACATTTGAAATGTCTTTATTATTTTGGAACTTTTGCAAGTGTAATGTTTACTGAAACGTTTGTGGTTTGTGACCAAAGTAAGGATTGTGACCAAAGTCAGAAGCCATGTACAGTGGGGAGAACAAGTATTTGAAACACTGCCGATTTTGCAGGTTTTCCTACTTACAAAGCATGTAGAGGTCTGTAATTTTTTATCATAGGTACACTTCAACTGTGAGAGACGGAATCTAAAAAAAAATGCAGAAAATCACATTGTATGATTTTTAAGTAATTAAATTGCCTTTTATTGCATGGCATAAGTATTTGATACATCAGAAAAGCAGCACTTAATATTTGGTACAGAAACCTTTGTTTGCAATTACAGAGATCATACGTTTCCTGTAGTTCTTGACCAGGTTTGCATACACTGCAGCAGGGATTTTGGCCCACTCCTCCATACAGACCATCTCCAGATCATTCAGGTTTCGGGGCTGTCGCTGGGCAATACAGACTTTCAGCTCCCTCCAAAGATTTTCTATTGGGTTCAGGTCTGGAGACTGGCTAGGCCACTCCAGGACCTTGAGATGCTTCTTACGGAGCCACTCCTTAGTTGCCCTGGCTGTGTGTTTCAGGTCGTTGTCATGCTGGAAGACCCAGCCACGACCCATCTTCAATGCTCTTACTGAGGGAAGGAGGTTGTTGGCCAAGATCTCGCGATACATGGCCCCATCTTGCATAGAGCCCCAGACCAATGGTGATTGACCGTCATCTTGAACTTCTTCCATTTTCTAATAATTGCGCCAACAGTTGTTGCCTTCTCACCAAGCTGCTTGCCTGTTGTCATGTAGCCCATCCCAGCCTTGTGCAGGTCTACAATTTTATCCCTGATGTCCTTACACAGCTCTCTGGTCTTGGCCATTGTGGAGAGGTTGGAGTCTGTTTGATTGAGTGTGTGGACAGGTGTCTTTTATACAGGTAACGAGTTCAAACAGGTGCAGTTAATACAGGTAATTAGTGGAGAACAGGAGGGCTTCTTAAAGAAAAACTAACAGGTCTGTGAGAGACGGAATTCTTACTGGTTGGTAGGTGATCAAATACTTTTGTCATGCAATAAAATGCAAATTAATTACTTAAAAATCATACAATGTGATTTTCTGGATTTTTGTTTTAGATTCCGTCTCTCACAGTGGAAGTGTACCTATGATAAAAATTACAGACCTCTACATGCTTTGTAAGTAGGAAAACCTTCAACATCGGCAGTGTATCAAATACTTGTTCTCCCCACTGTACTTCTGATAGGAGAGATAGTAACTAGGTCGAGCTGTGAGCCCTTGAATGAGAAATAGCTCAAGGGGGGCTTGACTACGTCAATTAATCTCAAAGTCAGACTCGGACATACCATAGTCAAAGGGAGTGTTCCTTTGGTTCCACATAGCTACTATACACACAGAGACAGGAACATATTATAACTTGTGTTACTAATTGTAAGACCCATGACTCATGCAATGTTTGAGGCACCTTAGAAAAACAGGGTGGTATGAATGAAGGCATTCAACTCCCCTTTCATCTACATGTGGCAAGGTTCATAACTGATTCTGCATGCGCGCGTACACACACACACACACACACACACACACACACACACACACACACACACACACACACACACACACACACACACACACACACACACACACACACACACACACACACACACACACACACACGTGGCTGTATTACACTGTCATTCGTCTCTATGTGGAGGATAAACCAGAAACAACACTACAGGTCTGGACAGGGATAATGACAGAAATAATGAATAATGAAATGTAGGATTGGCAGGCAATTCAACTTCTAATAAGAGACGTTTCAAATTAAAAAAAGTCCACCTGTCTGTTTGATCTATAGTGTGGTGATTTAGGACATCTGATGATGACATCACTATTATAGTTTTACCTTCAATTACTAAGGGAACTGGGTTATTTGACAGTTTTAGTAGTTTCAGATGAAGAGTGATAATACTGAGTGGAATGAGGGTGGTCAAAATACTTCCCTTCCTTTTCCAACATTCTGCTTTGATAGGACCGAAATACCTGGGTCTTCCTAGAGGCTTTGTGAATACGGGTACAAGTCCAGAGTTGCACTATTTAGGACCAGCCCATGGGTTCAATCATCTCTGTGCCATGGGCATAGGAGTACCTTTCCTAACAAGGCCCTGAATAAGAGGCGAGCCCCTGCTCTCCCAGCCTCTCCCGGGTGGAACAGTGGAGACCAAGGTGCCCAGCTATCACAGTATGAAGAGGGGCTCTGACGAAGCTTATTAAAGAGCAGTGTGCGGGTTTCTTCTTTTTCTAATCTTATTCAACTGTTACCATGCACCTGCAAAAAAAGATAGCTCAGATGTGCGAGTGCCTTTTGAATTACAGTATAGAGAGTATAGAGAGTATCGAGAGGACCCATGCATGAAAGTCCCTCCATCATTCAGCAGACTACTAGTTACCAGTGTTGACTGCTAGGCTCAATTACAGCAGGGCTTTCAGATGGAGAGGCTCACTGAGATCTACCCACTGGTGCCCAGCAGGATCAGATCAGGAGGCCTGGAGGTAATGACATGGCACTTCACAACTAGCACGTCACCTCCAGTATAAACCTGTCTGGGGAATAGCAGGATTTCTATTCCTCAGGGCCTGTGGTGAGCAGCAAGCTAATCTCACGATCAGTGAATCAGGGCTGCCAACACTGAACTAACACTGAGCACACACCTCCCAGGTTTTGATGTGACACCCTGAGGTTTATCTGTAGAAAAACAAAACACAGGCTCCCTACAAAGGAGAGCGTATTGGATTGCCGGGGTTAAGTACAAAACGACTTGAGAATATTTATTACGTTTGGTACACATCTAGCGAGAGATAGAGACGCTGTCTGTATCTGTCTAAAGCCAAGGAAATTTGAGGTAGAGGTTTAACCAACAAGGGGAGTTGATAACCAACACAGCAGAACATACTCCATTTCTGCAGATATATCTGCATACAGTATATACACTGTACATCCATACATCTTTAAAGGGCACGCAAACCAGACCAGGGGGCCACAGTGGGCCCAATGGGGATGAGAGACTTCCTACTCTCATGCTAATAAATTATTCATCCATGTTTTCCTTCATCCTCTCGTGCTGTCAATGAAACAGATGCAGATCATGATACCAGAGAAAAACACAACAAATCCCAGCTTTTCACTTTTCCTGGCTGGAGTAGATCTTGGTCCATCAAATACTTGCCTCCTCCTTGCTCGTTTCCTCAATTCCTCTCAAAGCGCATTGGAGGAGAGGATCCAATTCCCTCCCTCAGACCTGGGGAGGTTGAGCTTGGGGAGGAATTGAGGAAACAAGGAAGGAGGAAGCAAGGATTTGACAGCTAGTAATGTGTGTGTACAGTTCTGCTTCAGTGTCTCCAAATGACAGCCCCTGGAAAGGCCTTTTCAATGAGACACCATGAAGAGACCATCTTGTGGACTTGACACAGAGCAGTGGTTCCCCATCCTGATGTTAACTCGAAATGACACAACGACAAGGTTCCAGTTTAACAAAATTTACTCTACTATATGAACACACTACAAGGTAGCATTACACTCCAGGCTCGGTCCAACAACGACTAGACTTCCTGCGCAGGCACACTCTTGACTGAGTGATAGCCCCGTAATAACAGAAATATAGGGATACTTAAAACATGAACTTAACAATCTCCCCCTTTTCTTTAAAGAAATAAAAACATCAACAACATAATTAAATGTCCAAGTATTATTCAAGATCCCCATTACAAATGGGTTGTGTGACAGTTTTTATTTGTATTACTCAAGCTGCCACTTTCCATTACTGAGAGCCTGTAGGAGCGAGAGCCTGTAGGAGCACAAGACCGGATGCTCCCTTTTTAGTCAGACAGTCAGCAAGCTGTTCCTTTGTGGTCGACCACAGAATCCGCTGGATTCTCTGTGCTTGAATAAGTTCCTTGATGCTGCTAATCTCAAAGTCTTTTCTCTGTGACAGACTTGGTTGACTTCACAGCATCAACTAATGAGTAGTTGTCAGTGACACAAACTACAGGTAGGAAGTGCCGTTTTGTCCCACCAGTGTTAACCTAGCGAAGAATCACTGAAGACAACTAGTTTCAAAGAGTCATCTTTTCCAACATGCTGAAACTTTAAAGTCACTTGTTGTGATTTCAGTTTACGAACAACTTTGTTTGCCTCATGAATGGTTTGTACAGTGGCGTGTTTTGTGTTAGATGCCAAGTTGCAACCATCAAACCAGGTCTACTCTGTCTCGCAGCCCATAAAATTTGTCCTATCTTTGACCAGCTTCAATTCCACATAGAGGGGAATTCCTTTGTACGGCTCTTGAAGAATCCATGTGGATGGGTTGAAGATTCTTGATATAGCTCTCCTGTTGCATCAGTATTTTTCCATCAACTGTAATAAACTCTATGCCAACATAACAAAAATGATCATGCTCCTCACGGCCAACCTAGAAAACAGCTTTGAGGTGTGGAATCACAGTTGAAGCAAAGGTCTGTGAGCCACCCCAGATAAAGGCATCAACATGACAGGCAAGTACTCCATTCACATTGCAGTCTTGATCAAGCCAATAGAAGACTGCAGGATCCACTTGTGACATTTTTCCACCTGTATTCAGCATTGTTGCCTTGACTTTGTTGTACCGGTAGAGTGATCCATCTGCCAGTCCATACACACACTTTTTTAGTTTCCACAGTGTTCCTTCACTTTTAGCTTCGGGCGGAGGTCGGATGTGAATGTCCCTTGACAGCTCTGTTCCCTGCAAAAATCCAGATTTGATGTCTATGGAATTAAGTTTCCATTTTTTCTGGCAGATCACTGACATCAGCAATCTGAGTGACTCTGAGGCGCATGTTGGTGAGTCTTTTGGGAGTTCTTTAGCAGCCAGCTCCTCAAAACCTCTAGCCACTAGACGTGCTTTGGGCACTATTCCAGTTAAGGATTCTTTAAGGGTTCACACCCACCTTGTTGAGACGCACTTTTGGCCAATGTCTTTGACTTCCTCAAACACTCCATTTTTCCTCCAATTACTGAGCTCATCTAGCTTAGCTGAGTCAAATGACACGTCCTTTGTTTCAAGTACATCATCATTTTGAATGTCATTCTGTTTTTCTTGATTTTCCATTGGTTCAATTCTGATATTATCTACAAGTGGCAGGTCAGCTGACCCTGTTGTACCAGAAAGTGTAGCTGGTTCAGAGTACTGCAAGTTGTACCAGTTCTGGTGTTTTGCTTTTCCTGCTCGTTCAATGACGGTTGCTGTATGTGGAATACCACTTTCTCTGTCCGTGTATTTAACATTTTGTCCAGTTTTCAGATTGGAACAACCATGTTCTCTTAACACATGTGGCTGTTGTTGAATGTTTTCCTCATTTGAACCCTCAACAGTATTACCTGTGGCATTGTTGAAGGTCTCTGCTCCATTTCCTGTGTCAGTTTCAGTGTCCATATCATTGGATGCGACATCTGGTAGGTTTGTGTCTGTTACTGTGTCCTTTTTGTAATTTTCATTAGGAGACTGATTCTCAGCAACAGCCCCTCTATCTTGTTGATCATTTACTTTTCACAATTTTGAGTGATGCACCCTGACAATCATGCCTCCGTGCCTCACAAATATCACCACACCATCTTGACCAATGACTACTCCCGGTCCTTTCCACTCTTGACAGTCAACTCGTTTGTAGTACACTTTGTTTCCAGTTTCGTACTTCTCATCATCATTATTCCCTGAACTGCTGAGTAACTTCTGAAGTCTGTCAACTGTATCATGTCCAAACTGTTTGTAAAGCTTTAACAATACTTTGTGTTTTTCTTTAGTGCTCATGTTCTCTGTGTCAGTCAGAATCTCATTTTTGCATGGACTCTGTGTGATGTCTTTGTCTAAAATGTTTACACAATAGTGGCCTGAGGTAGTAAGTTCAAGAGTCACTGGTTGTTTAAACATCACTGCCTGGTCATTTTTTATGTCTAGTACAGCCCCTGCCTTCTTGAGGGAAGCTTTACTTAATAGTAAGGAGATATCTGTAGGGACCACCTCTGTTTCAATGTGACACTTAGTCTGACCAATTTTTGCTGGTATCTTAACTCTCTTGGTAGAATGGACAATTCTCCCATCTCCAAATTTGAAAGCTCTGTTGCTTGGTGTGTCAATCATATTTTGTACTTCCTTCATATTTAGTTCACTGACATAGCTATCAAGCCATTTTGCACCACACACTGTCTGTGTACATGCAGTATCAATCACAGCAGATCCTAAGGATTCAACTATAAAAATCTCAGTATCAGAAGCAGATTCATTTGAAAACAGTGTAATGTTACACTGCTCTATCTCTGTGTTTACATTTTCCTCTGTTAGTTTAACTTGTTCATTTTTATGAGGACAGTCTTTAACCCAATGGTAAGTGCTTTGACAAATAGCACATTTCGATCTCCTTCCATATTTGTCCAGTGGATTTGTGCCGGGAAATGGCGCCCTCTTCTGGTTGTCTTGAGAACGTGACTTGTTGGTGCCTTTTCTGTGCTGCTCGGTGTAATATGCTGCGTCACTCACTTGCATTCCATCTGTTATTGGCGCGACAGACGTCTTTTCACCAAATATTATTTTTAGTGCCGACTTCATAGATGCAAAAGTCAGTACAGTACAAGCAGTCAAAGCCAACTGTTTCTCCCTACCATCTAGACAGGCAGTACCTAGTAACTTGAACGCTAGCACTGCATCTGGGAGAACCATGTCGTACTTGCGCATCCTATTGTACCTCTGTTCGAAATCAATGATGTAGTCCGTCATTACAACCGAAATATCTCTCGTAACACTGTCAAAGTTTGAATATGCCTCGTAGGCAGGTCTTTCTCTTCTTTAAGAAATACAGAATCCAGTCCTGTGATCAAAGTTCCCATACCGTCATCCTTGTTCAAATCCTCAACGGATATTTCCAGTGCTGTATCTCTCGCTCTTCCCTCGAGCGATAATACCACCGCAAGTGCTTGCTTTTTCACGTCCAGATTAGTAACGCGTGTCCAGATTCCCAGTTCATTTTTCCAACTTTCGTACGACCTCTTCTCGTCGAAGCGAGGTGGCACATTGTAGTTAGAAACCATCCTCTGCTACCAATGTTAACTCGAAATGACACAACGACAAGGTTCCAGTTTAACAAAGTTTACTCTACTATATGAACACACTACAAGGTAGCATTACACTCCAGGCTCGGTCCAACAACGACTAGACTTCCTGCGCATGCACACTCTTGACTGAGTGATAGCCCCGTAATAACAGAAATATAGGGATACTTAAAACATGAACTTAACACCTGATCCATATGGGGAGCTCCGTTTCATCCAGGCAGACAAGGGCATGCAGCACCATGTCTCTTCCTGACCCTCCACACCGATTGGTTCTGCCTGCACTGACTACATACAGGCAGTGTGAAAGCACCAGCTGGGCTTAGGTGTCAACAACAACTCCCATCCAGAAATACATCATACCCCCAGTGGGATAGCCTGAGCCTTGTACTCTACTCTATGAAACACACCACAAACATACAGTGAAGAGGTCAAAAATATAGACATCTTGCAGACATTATGCATCTGACAAAAAAACAGATCTATACATTTTCTTTAGTTGTATAATCAAGCCAGTCTGAAATTGCTCTTCACATTTACAAGCATTCTTTCCCAAGTTATTATTTCTTTGCGAGATAAAAGACAGAAGGCTGTGTGCACTGGTGTGAGACAAGACGAGATGAAGCGGAGAAAGGAGAAGCAGGTCAGACGTGAGACAACAAGAGACAAGAAGCCAGACTGATGGACGTGACTGCACTCCCTAACACCACAGCAGCAGACAGTGTCATTTCCTTCCCATTGGCTTTTTATTTAGCAAGCACTCAGGCATGCCAGCCAGTCCGATTAAAATGTTACAGCCAGGGATGCACCTCCAATGTCGAAACCGAGAGAAGTGGGACAGTGTACAAATAAAAAGAGATTGTGTGTGTGTGTGTGTGTGTGTGTGTGTGTGTGTGTGTGTGTGTGTGTGTGTGTGTGTGTGTGTGTGTGTGTGTGAGTGAGTGAGTGAGTGAGTGAGTGAGTCAGATTTTTTCCCACCATTGGGAGCGAGGGAGAAGACTTCTCTGAGTGGTTCTGAAGGCTGCCTGCAGTGTAGGAGAGTTGTGTTGTATGGAAACTATTCCAACTTCGATTTCTGAAAGATTTAAGATATCAACTCCCCTTGGCTACTTTCTGACTGAAGTGAACTTTTCATACAGCATTTCAATTCCTTCCCAACATGTGACCACAATGGACCAAAATGCAAGCAGATGATGTTGGTTGGTGTCGTTGGCTACCCAAGTGAGTCAGGGTTGTGTTCATTAGGATCCAAATGAAAAAAACTGACTGAAACAGGGAGGGACCACTTGGATTTAAGGACTAGCTGGTCCAATAAAAAAACACCCATTTGCGTTTTTCATTGCAATACTTTTCTGTTGCATACCCTACTGAATACGACCAAGATATGGCAGTGTTAGGCTCCCTCTTACCTCCTCGTTCTCGATGTTCAGAGTGGCCAGGCGGGACTGTAGCTGCTGGAACCTCAACATCAGCTCTCCGCTCACCGGCGGCTGCATCGCAATCTGGCACACCTGGGCAGGAAGAGGAAACACATCATCACTAAACTGAAAGTCACCACCATCTGACAGGGGGGTTACTTAATCTGACAGGGGGGTTACTTAATCTGACAGTGGGGTTACTTAATCTGACAGTGGGGTTACTTAATCTTATCCTAAAATGGCAAAGACATCAGAAATGTTTTTTATTTTATTTTGTATTTTTTTAATTATTTTTTTATCCCCTTTTCTCCCCAATTTTCGTGGTATCCAATCGCTAGTAATTACTATCTTGTCTCATCGCTACAACTCCCGTACGGGCTCGGGAGAGACGAAGGTCGAAAGCCATGCATCCTCCGAAGCACAACCCAACCAAGCCGCACTGCTTCTTAACACAGCGCGCCTCCAACCCGGAAGCCAGCCGCACCAATGTGTCGGAGGAAACACCGTGTACCTGGCCCCCTTGGTTAGCGCGCACTGTGCCCGGCCCGCCACAGGAGTCGCTGGAGCGCGATGAGACAAGGATATCCCTACCGACCAAACCCTCCCTAACCCGGACGACGCTAGGCCAATTGTGTGTCGCCCCACGGACCTCCCGGTCGCGGCCGGCTGCAACAGAGCCTGGGTGCGAACCCAGAGACTCTGGTGGCGCAGCTAGCACTGCGATGCAGTGCCCTAGACCACTGCGCCACCCGGGAGGCCCAGAAATGATTTTTAAACTACACCACAAACGTCACTGACCCAGATGTGAATCCAGACAGCCGCAGATCAATAGCTTGTAAACAGACATGATATCAGGGACCCCAGAGCCAACGACTCCACAGTAAAATTAATTCAGCGTGTTGCACTGCTCCATTTGACTTGAGGCTGAGAAATGAGATGTGCTTGTCATTGGCTTCAGCCTATAAACATCTCCTCTGCTGGCCCAGACACACTAAAACTGTGCAATTAAGCTGGCAAAACCAGGGCTCATTTAGTACAAGACCTTATAATCAACCTCACTTCCACCCTGTACAGCATATAGGACTGAACATATTAGGTCTGTTAAAAATACTGAGGCCTCCTCAACCATTAGGACAAACAGCACTAGCGTTCACTACAGTAATGGATGAATGAATGAATGAGTGGATAGATGGAGAAATGGACACAAAGAACAACGAGCCTGTGGGTCTCAATGTCTCACCTCATCGCCCATGTGGGGCTGGAACTGGAACTTGATGGGCGGGCAGAAGGCTGTGGGGTACAACTCCATGAAGCGCTGGCGGTCGCTGCGAGGGTCCAGACTGTCCACGGCGTTCTCGATGATGTCTAGGCCCTCGTGGCGACTTGTCTCCAGGTTGTACTCAGCCGATAGGTAGGTCCGCAGGGCACGGTTCAGGCTGGCGTGGTAGCCCAGATCACAGCACTGGTAGAGGGGAAGATGAGACTGTATTGGATCAGGATGCCCCGTTTACTGCAACTTCTGACAACCTGATGAGAAGCTTCTAAAATGTCAAGTCCAGCCACGGTACAAGGTTTATAAAAAACGAACTTTAGTGCCCACAATGGTACACCAAACATATTCTGCAGATTGTCCTAAAACATGACATTTATTTTCCAGCAAAAACACATACGTTTATGGAAAAACCAACAACTTTGTATTGGTTTCAACATGGTCAACAATGTCTGCTCTCTTAGTCTCTCGACACACTGCAGCCATGAACATTATTGGCCATTAACTGAGTAGTCTGATACATTCTCTGACTGCTGGCTTGGCCCGGAGTTATAGAACCTGAATAATGTTCCCAACATCTGATGCTGGATCTCATTAACTAGGACCTTTGGTAAGCCAGCACCTGTGAGTTCACACAGACAGCCTTGGAGGTGATGAAGACACCCAGACACAGGAGCATTGTCTGCCAGGCTACCTAACGCACTACTTGTCCACATTACATTGGATGTTATCTGTCCAATTCATCAACTATAATTTCTTTAACAATTGACTGTCAACTCTTATGACAGATTGCACAACATACTAAAACAAGCGTGCGCACACACCCACAAACACTGGTACGCACAAACACACATGCAAAACACGCAGGAGCTCACACACAGGTACGAACACACACACCCTCGTGATTTACATAAGCTAGAGAGCAGGAGGGAGGGAAGAGGAGCACATTTTAGCACCCAGAATGGCCCTTCCTCACCGTCTGTCTGGAATACACAATCGCTATTGTTGGTTAAAGGGGCAGGGTCTTTCCCACACCCCATTCACACCCCATTCAAGCTAAAGATGTGATAATGTGTGTGTGTGTGTGTGTATATGTACAGTGCATTCGGAAAGTATTCAGACCCCTAGACTTTTTCCACATTTTGTTACCTTACAGCCTTACTCTAAAATGGATAAATTGTTTTTTCCCCTTATCAATCTACACAAAATACCCCATAATGACAAAGCAAAAACAGGTTTTGAAAATTAAAAACAGAAATATCACATTTACATACAGTACTAGTCAAAAGTTTGGACACCTACTCATTCAAGGGTTTTTCTTGATTTGTACTATTTTCTACATTGTAGAATAATAGTGAAGACATCAAAACTATGAAATAACAAATAGAATCATGTAGTAATCCAAAAAGTGTGTAAAACAAATAAAAATCTACACACAATACCCCATAATGACAAAGCAAAAACTGTTGAGAAATTTTTGCAAATGTATATAAAAAAAAAAGACCTGGAATATCACATTTACATAAGTATTCAGACCCTTTACTCAGTGCTTTGTTGAAGCAACTTTGGCGGCGATTACAGGCTCGAGTCTTCCTGGGTATGACGCTACAAGCGTGACACACCTGTATTTGGGGAGTTTTTCCCCATTATTCTTTGCAGATCCTCTCAAACTCTGTCAGGTTGGATGGGGAACGTCACTGCACAGCTATTTTCAGGTCTCTCCAAATATATTAGATCGGGCTCTGGCTGGGCCACTTGAGGACATTGAGACTTGTCCCGAAGCCACTCTTGCATTGTCTTGGCTGTGTGCTTAGGGTCGTTGTCTGAGGTCCTGATCGCTCTGGAGCAGGTTTTTGTCAAGGATTGCTCTGCACATTGCTCTGATTATCTTTCCCTCGATTGTGAGTAAACTAGCCTCCCAGTCCCT
This sequence comes from Salvelinus fontinalis, assembly GCF_029448725.1. Classification (NCBI taxonomy): domain Eukaryota; kingdom Metazoa; phylum Chordata; class Actinopteri; order Salmoniformes; family Salmonidae; genus Salvelinus; species Salvelinus fontinalis. The sequence goes on along the minus strand of NC_074673.1, from coordinate 27,076,477 downwards.
GCTGCTGAAAAAGATCCCCACAGCATGATGCTGCCACCACCATGCTTCACCGTTGGGATGGTGCCAAGTTTCCTCAAGACGTGATGCTTGGCATTCAGGCCAAAGACTTTAATCATGGTTTCATCAGACTAGAGAATTTAGTTTCTCATGGTAAGAGTCCTTTAGGTGCCTTTCGGCAATCTCCAAGGGGCTGCCCTGCCTTTTACTGAAGAGTGGCTTCCGTCTGGCCACTACCATAAAGGCTTGATTGGTGGAGTGCTGCAGAGATGTTTGTCCTTCTGGAAGGTTCTCCCATCTCCACAGAGGAACTCTGGAGCTCTGTCAGAGTGACCATTGGGTTCTTGGTCACCTCCCTGACCAAGGCCCTTCTCCCCCAATTACTGTTTGGTTGGGCAGCCAGCTCTAGGAAGAGTCTTGGTGGTTCCAAACTACTACCATTTAAGAATGACGGAGGCCACTGTATTCTTGTGGACCTTCAATGCTGCAGAAATCTTTTGGTACCCTTTCCCAGATCTGTGCCTCAACACAATTGTGTCTCGGCGCTCAATGGAAAATTCCTTTGACCTCATGACTTGGTTTTTGCACTGAAATGTACTATCAACTGTGGGACCTTATATAGACAGATGTGTGCCTTTCCAAATCATGTCCAACCAATTGAATTTACCACAGGTGGACTCCAATGAAGTTGCAGAAACATCAAGGATGATCAATGGAAACAAGATGCGAGTCTCATCGCAAAGGGTTTGAATACTTACGTAAATAAGGTATCGTTTTTTATATTTAATACATTTGCAAACATTTCTAAAAAACAGTTTTTGCTTTGCCATTGTGGGGTATTGTGTGTAGATTGGTGAGCAAAAAAAACAATTTAATCAATTTTAGAATAAGGCTGTTATGTAACAAAATGTGGAAAAAGTAAAGGGGTATACATACGTACATTTGTGTGTGTGATATTATATATATATCTCACACACACACACACACACACACACACATATATATATATATATATGTATACTATATACACAAAAGTATGTGGACAGCCCTTCAAATTAGTACATTTGGCTATTTCAGCCACACCCGTTGCTGACAGGTGTATATAATCGAGCACACACCCAGTTGACTGGGGCAGCTCTAGCAGGGCATGAATTTGACCAACTGACTTGTTGGAAAGGTGGCATTCTACGACGATGCCATGTTGAAAGTCACTGAGCTCTTCAGTAAGGACATTGTACTGCCAATGTTTGTCTAAGGAGATTGCATGGCTGTGTGCTCGATTTCATACACCTGTCAGCAACGGGTGTGGCTGAAATAGCCGAATCAACAAAATTTGAAGGGGTGTCCACATACTTTTATATAAATAGTGTATGTATGTATGTATGTATGTATGTATGTATGTATGTATGTATGTATGTATGTATGTACAGTGCCGTGCAAAAGTATTCACCCACCTTGGCATTTTTCCTATTTTGTTGCATTACAACCTGTAATTTAAATTGATTTTTATTTGCATTTCATGTAATGGACATACACAAAATGGCCAAATTGGTGAAGTGAAAAGAAAAAATTCTAAAAAATGTAAAACTGAAAAGTGGTGTGTGCATATGTATTCACCCCGTTTGCTATGAAGCCCTTAAATAAGATCTGGTGCAGCCAATTACCTTCAGAAAACACATAATTAGTTAAATAAAGTCCACCTGTGTGCAATCTAAGTGTCACATGATCAGTCACATGATCTCAGTATATATACACCTGTTCTGAAAGGCCCCAGAGTCTGCAAGACCACTAAGCAAGGGGCACCACCAAGCAAGCAGCACCATGAAGACCAAGGAGCTCTCCAAATAGGTCAGGGACAAAGTTGTGGAGAAGTACAGATCATGGTTGGGTTATAAGAAAATATCCAAAACTTTGAACATTCCACGTAGCACCATTAAATCCAATATTAAAAACTGGACAGAATATGGCACCACAACAAACCTGCCAAGAGAGGGCCGCCCACCAAAACTCACAGACCAGGCAAAGAGGGCATTAATCAGAGAGGCATATAAGAGACCAAAGATAAACCTGAAGGCGCTGTAAAGCTCGACAGCAGAGATTGGAGTATCTGTCCATAGGACCACTTTAAGCCGTACACTCCACAGAGCTGGGCTTTACGGAAGAGCGACCAGAAAAAGGCCATTGCTTAAAGAAAAAAATAAGCAAACACGTTTAGTGTTCACCAAAAGGCATGTGGTAGACTCCCCAAACATATGGAAGAAGGTACTCTGGTCAGATGAGACTAAAATGTAGCTTTTTGTCCATCAAGGAAAACACTATGTCTGGCGCAAACCCAATACCTCTCATCACCCCGAGAACACCATCCACACAGTGAAGCATGGTGGTGGCAGCATCATGCTGTGGGGATGTTTTTTCCATCGGCAGGCAGTATGGTGTATAACATGAGGACTGAGAGTAGAATAGTAGAGTAGCTCGGATCACAAAAGCTAATAATCTCCTGGACTTTTTAATTCTCTTCCTTCAGTAATTTCCATCCCACAGTCTGTCTGGTGTGTGTCCTCTCTCACCATCTCTCAGATTTCTGCTCTGCTGCTAAACGCATCAGTTTCTTTCTACAGTTCAGACCTCAAAAAGGGACTCAGAAAATACTGCTGAAAGGCAGGGTTTCTTAAGCATTATGAGGATATAAAAAAAGAGTAATACAATTTTCTGTAGCAGTGAGATGGGATTTTTGAAAAAAGACTGATTGGGTGGCAGACAACTTCATTTGAAGTCTGGAGTGAGGGAGAGGCTTAGACTGAGAAGCAACTCTCCGTTTGTGGCAGAATCTCTCCGGCAGCTTGTCTCTCTGCAACAGACATACACTGATTGTACAAAACATTATGCTCTTTCCATGACAGACTGACCAGGTGAATCCAGGTGAAAGCTATGATCCCTTATTGCTGTCACTTGTTAAATCCACTTCAAATCAGTGTAGATGAAGGGTTAAAGGGGGATTTTTAAGCCTCGAGACAATTGAGACGGATTGTTTGTGTGCCATTCAGAGCATGAATGAGCAAGATAAAAGACGCTTCTGGGTTTTTCACGCTCAACAGTTGCTTGTGTGTATCAAGAATGGTCCACCACCCAAAGGACATCCAGCCAACTTCACACAAATGTGTGAAGCATTAGAGTCAACATGGGCCAACATCCATGTGGAGCGCTTTCGACACCTTGTAGAGTCTGTTTTGTACACTCAGTGTATACTTTCCTTCAGATCTTTAGGGTTGTGTCCGAAATGGCACCCTATACCCTTTATAGTTCACTACTTGTGATAAGGGCCCTTAGGGCTCAGGTCAAAAGAAGTGCACTATGTAGGGTATAGGGTGCCAATGAGGATGCAACCTAGGGGTTATTAACGAAAGAAGAGGGAGTAGACGCTGTTCGGTAACACACTGTCAACCAAACATTCCCCGTTTTAGAGTACAGATGAAGGAGTCTATTCTTTAGCTTGAAGTTTCTTCCAACGGTTTACTTACGTCAATTAAGTCAGACAAGTCATGGATGTAGTACTTGAAGACGGAGGAATTTGTTGCCTCCAGTGTCAGCAGGTACTCGTTCCGTGCTTTGATTGACTTCAGCTTGTTCTCCGAGTACTTGGCCTGGCGCTGAGATAGATAGATAGGTATGAATGAGAGAGAGAGGGGGAGCGAGACAAATAGAGAGGAAGAGAGAGATCGAGACAAATGGAGAGGAAGAGAGAGAGCGAGACAAAGAGAGAGAGAAAGAGAAACAGAGAGAAATTAATGAGCAAACATGCCTTTATGAACAGCTGAGCATGCTTTCATGTCTGCATGTACACAGTCTGGTGGCTCGCTCACAACACAACTCAGGATGATTGGCAAACAGGAGCTGGTAGCCCTGCTCATTCAGACGTCCTCCTTCCTCCCTAGCTGCCTGCCAAACACAGACTGTTAGTCACTAGCCAGTGACAATGGACACTGACTCACCCACTGACATGGCCTTCCATATTTTAACGCTTCCCTAATCCCAATGCATTCCAGGAAGAGCCTGTGAGAAAATGCTGTTCCTGTGGCCATTAAACCATTGGTCACAGAGTTCTAACATAAAACAGGCCTGTTCCTTCTGAGAATAACACAAAGCAATCTGTCTGTAAGTGATAGTGTTCATAGTGTTGTTTCCATTACACACACACACACACACACACACACACACACACACACACACACACACACACACACACACACACACACACACACACACACACACACACACACATACACATACACACACATACACATAGGCCAGAGGGGTGGCCAGTAGAAGTCTGGCTGACCAGTAGTCTGGCTGGCCAATAGAAGTCTGTTTCTGGTACACTTTCTGTTACACTTTCAGGGACACCTGGATGTCAACCTGAGTTCAAGGTTTAGGCCATAGAAATGGAAAATATATTAATGTAGAGGAGAGCATCACCATAGAAATAGAAGCTATAATTGTCTGAGCTTGACTAATCGCAGCTGGCTGAGATTCACCCCTAACTGTGTTTAATGAGAAGACATTCCAACATTCCCTTCAGCAACCATTATCATCATTACCAGTGTAAAGACCTTCACAATACCCTTCTCTCACACCATCGTGCCATCACAAACCATACTGTGCTGTCTCTGATCCTTTTCACGTCGTCTTTTCTAGCACAGTTCCACCAACTATAATGGAGGCATAAGCAGGCCATCCCAGTACAGCTTTGCTTGGCTTGGTTTGGCCCTATAGTGTGAATCAGGCATAAGTGTGCTGTACCTTTTCCTTCATCTTCTCAATCTTCTTGACGGAGCTGCGTCTCTGGTGCTTGTCTTCCAGGCGGTAGCTGAAGACAGGCTCGGCCCGGCCGATCTGCTTCTCCTCCTGCTTCTCCGCCTCCTTCAGCTTGCTCTCTGCACTAATGCTCTCCGTGTGGTACATGTGGTAAGTCTTCATCACCTGGGGGTTGGATGAAGAGGTCAGAGTCATTCAACCTCACAATAAGAGTCAGAGGCTGCTTTGAACCAAACAAAGCTTTCATGTCCTACCCACCCACTCTTCACAGATCACTCCAGCTCTACTTCACAATAGGACTCTCCTACACCACCACAAATCATAGGCAGATTACCTCTATTTTTATATGATGCTCTTATAGTGGTACGACCTCAACAAACACGATTCACTGCCGTTCCCATTTACCATATTGCTCTGAGTTTGAAATTCCAGCTACAGAGAATTACATCTACACTTAGCAGTTTGCTGGAATTACCACCACCATTTTATTCAGGATGACAATTCCATCTGAGTTGTGTAGGAAATGCTATAGCTCTGTAATGGGGCACCGAGGGACTTCAATCCACCCACAGACACCCAATCATCCCTGGCTGCTGTAGCCCAAAGCAGAGTGCCGTCAGAGGGGTGCCAGCAGGCAGGGCCCACATCAGATCAGATGGTGACAGACTGACAGACTAAACCACTTACACAGCCCTGTTCTCTCCCCTTTGAAGTGGAAAGCAATGAAACCTCAAAATTAAAGCAGAATTCCTGAGGCCAGGAGTTTCAAAAGACACCAAATATGGCTTGGCATGAAGTGATATACAGACCTGGGTTCACATACTATAGCTGTGCTTGATTGAGCATGCCAAGAGAATCAGTAGAACAGTCTGTAAAGTGTAAGCCCCGCCCACCTGGCACTCCAGGCAGGCTAAAGCAAATGCTCAAAGTATTTGAAAGATTTCAAATAGTATTTACTCAGATCAGGTGATACACTACATTTGAAGTGGTTATGTCAATACGTCAGAAGCATAATCGAGGAGGAGTGACGCATGCATAGTGGGAAGCATTACCTCCACAGTAACACGCTGATTGAAGCATTACCTCCACAGTAACACGCTGATAAAAGCTACTTCCTTTTGTTTGACTCATTGTTATCCAAACAGGAGGGAGCTATTACTATTACTCATACTCAAATGACTGTAGAAAACATTAGGAAGTGACTCATGAATAGCCAGGTACAACTGCTGCTCAAGTAAACCACGATTTCTTCAAGGGCCATGACATGAGTTCAAGAGACTATTTTTAACACATCATAATGGCTCTTTGATTGGAATGGAAGGCTGACAGAAATTAAGGCAGGGACTCAATGAGACTGACAATCACCACCAACGGGAATCATGACCAGGGCTCTAAAGTGCGACCAAATATGAATCTGTGCAACCAAAAGTTGTATTTTGGGAGCACTATGCGATTATACATTCAAAAAGTAATAATAATCAGCCATATTATAATTTTTGTAATGATAAGGCTTCTCTGCACCGTTGTTTCTGAGTACCCTAGTGAAACGAGGCAAGTGAAAATGTGTTAGCACCATGGTTGCACCATTATTACTACAGTGAAAACAGATTGCTTCTAGCCCAAGCAGGTCAAAATATCTGGCCCATATTACCGGCGCAACAATGTTATCTTCCTATAGCTGATAGCCAGGACTGCATTTTACATTTATAAACCATGGCATGAGCCGTTCAAAAACTACTCGCGTGTCGACGTCATTAAACATTTGTTTACACTTTGTTCAGTCATGTTACCTCATTGGCTAGCTAGCTGACAACCTGGTAACTTCACCAGTATATCCAAACATTTGGGGGCACAGAAAGAAAGGAAAAGGGATGGTTTCTTCAGGAGATCAATGATCATAGCAATGAATGAATGACAGATAGCTTGCATGTCATCGTCACAAACCTGACATTTTTTAAGAGATAATGTACAATTTTCAATGTAATGCGTCTCAGTAGGAAAATAGTGCTTTTACACAAGGTAGAAACCTGATATTCCACAAATGACTTTTTAATTTCAATGACGTGTTCTGATCAACATTTAGCTTTTATAATAAACAAATGTATTTAGAGTGTTAGATATTAGGTTCTAGGGCACAACATGTGATTAGCTAGAATTCATATAGGGCCAATATAGGCTGTATCTCTATCAATTAAAACAATCTTATTTTCTGGTGCTCCTAAATTTCATGTGGTGCTACTAACTTTTTTAAAGTTGGTAGCACCAGTGCTACCAATGGATTGTTATATATTTTTTTCGAGCCCAGGTCACAACTAATCTATGTAAAGTTTATGTAAAAAATTGCTTTCCTCCGGTCTGAATTAGCTAGCTTGTTAAACCACTCAACAGCTATAAGATATCTGAACTTTGACAAACACACATTTCTCTCTTTCAGGATCTTTAGAGGTCATGAACAGTGTGGACAGCAGGATGGGGGCAGTACTGCCAGAAGGCTGCTGGGGAGAGGCCTTAGCCTGGCTGTCACTGTGGCCCGCTGGGTCGGAGAGAACCAGCACCCTGTCCCCTGCTGTGGCAGGCCAGCCCTAGCCTGAGTCCCAGATGTATTCATGCTGTCTTGCCAACAGACAATGATACAGTAGCAATGGAGTTGGCAAGATGGCACAAACAGAACTATTGCCATCCCCTGCCAAGCCACTGAAGATAGTCTCCCCAAAGCAGATGGAAAAAATAAGAGATATCATGCGGCATAACACAGAATGAACAGACTCTGGGTAGAGTAAATGACAGTCCCACCGGCCGGTATACATTATAACCTCAAATCGGAATTAAAATACAGACTGTGTTTAAAACCTAAACATCTCCTTTCCACCACCCCCAAAAATATATTTTGGTAATGGGTGGAACAACAGCACATTTTGTGCTGGTGGCCAGAGCCACGTAACAGGGACCAGTGGAGAGAGCCAGAGAGGGGCGACCAACCGCACCCATACTCCTCACTTACTGGTCTGGAGCACCACTGGTGTGTTTACTTTGACTCTCCCCTGCTTCTTTTAGAGGGACAGATTTAGAAGGACTGGGACCAGACCTGTTATTTCACAGGCCCTGGCCACACAGGCCCCTGTGGCTGTGTGATGCAATCGCCTACTGAGTGTGTGTGTGTTTTTCTGCACCAAGGGGTAAATCAGGTCAAATTGAGCTGCAGCAAGAGGGACTAACACACTTTGAGATGTGGCCGTTATACGTGTCATGGATGATTGTAAGTATAACACAACATAATCTTCATTCCGCTACAGGGAAGTTGAACCCCTGCTGAATGTCTCCTGGGACAACAGAGTAACTGTTACCCATCTGTTCCTTGGGTTTTACCATAACAATCAATGCTGTAATCATAGCATGATATCTGTTTTGTGGTTACACATCGGAATCGATTATTGGAATTGTCCCTGACCACTTACAATCACCAGTGCAGAGTGATTAAGTTAATTTGACGTTATTGACCTGACGTGGAGGGCTGTGGTCGGCTGGTTGAGAATGAGCCACACATTCTCTACCTCATGATTGAGGATGGGTGAGAGGTTTGTAAAGAAGGTAGTTGTGTCCATGTTAACAGGGAACTCATCTAATATGGTGGTGTATAATGCACAAGGACTAACATTTCATAACAGTTCAAAGTGCCATAGATCAACTCTATTTATCTTGCCCTCAACTAGTTTAGTTTGCAGCAGCATTTCTAAGTCACAACATTAGGGGCCTCTATCCCCTGTGGTATGGGAATGGGGATAGGGGAAGGATTGCGATATTAATGCACTCAATAAAATAAACCCTAGGTTAAAATAACACTGGAAAATTATGTGTTCCAGTGTTTGGCTTAGTTTCTGGTCAATGAAAGATCCCAACTGCTCTCTAGCCATTGAGCAAACTATCCTTCTAACAGAATCAACATCAGAAGGTTAGAAAATCTAATGATGCAGATAGTATGGCCACCAGATGAATGGGAAAGTACATAAACTACGTGCCATACAATATATGTGAGTGGGTTATACGAGAGGAAAGATGCCAAGGCCATGTAGACCACACAAGCCATACCCTTCTACCTGGACGTATTAGCATGTCATTAGGGTAAGCGTGGCCACTTACATTTACATTTAAGTCATTTAGCAGACGCTCTTATCCAGAGCGACTTACAAATTGGTGCATTCACCTTAAGATATCCAGTGGAACAGCCACTTTACAATAGTGCATCTAAATCTTTTAAGGGGGGGGGGGGGGTCAGAAGGATTACTTTATCCTATCCTAGGTATTCCTTAAAGAGGTGGGGTTTCAGGTGTCTCCGGAAGGTGGTGATTGACTCCGCTGTCCTGGCATCGTGAGGGAGTTTGTTCCACCATTGGGGTGCCAGGGGACTTGAATCTCTGCTGCCCCTATAACAGGCCTGAAAGCAGCAATAATGCTGCTGAATTAAATATTGATCAGTGGTTTAAGCGCCCTGCCTTCCCCCAAGGTCAGAAACATTTGTGACAATGACCATAGGCAAGACCGCACAAACTGTTCTGGGACCAGCCTATCCTCAACAGACTGCAGGGAAAGCAGATCACCATAGAAGCCTGCACCTACTTTAAGGCCTGACCATGTAGGCACTGTTCTGGGAGCCCTTTCTTAGTGCCCTGCTCAAGATTTAAGGCTGAGAGTTGTTCCTGACATGTGACCTGATTACAGTGATACCCAAGATACACCACCGGTGTTGTTGACAAATGGGAGCAAATTAAGCATCAAATCAAATGTTATTAGTCACATGTGCCGAATACAACATTTACATTTAAGTCATTTAGCAGACGCTCTTATCCAGAGCAACTTACAAATTGGAAAGTTCATACATATTCATCCTGGTCCCCCCGTGGGAATTGAACCCTGGTCCCCCCGTGGGAATTGAACCCACAACCCTGGCGTTGCAAGCGCCATGCTCTACCAACTGAGCCACACGGGACCAATGTGTAGACCTTACAGTGAAATGCATACTTACGAGCCCCTAACCAACAATGCAGTTAAAAAAAATAAGATAAGAAAAAGTAATAAAAGTAACAAGTAATTAAATAGTAGCAGGAGAGTAACAATAGTGAGACTTTTAACAGGGGGGTACCGGTACAGAGTCAATGTGCGGGGGCACCGGTTAGTTGAAGTAGTTTGTACATGCAGGTAGAGTTATTAAAGTGACTATGCATAGATGATAACAACAGAGACTAGCAGCGGGGGAGGGGTCAATGCAAATAGTCTGGGTAGCCATTTGAGTAGATGTTCAGGAGTCTTATGGCTTGGGGGTAGAAGCTGTTAAGAAGCCTCTTGGACCGAGATTTGGCGCTCTGGTACCGCTTGCTCTTGGTGGTGCAGCAGTAGACATTTTGAGGATCTGAGGACCCATGCCAAATCTTTTTAATCTCCTGAGGGGGAATAGGTTTTGTAGTGCCATCTTCATGACTGTCTTGGTGTGTTTGGACCATGTTGGTTTGTTGGTGATGTGGCCACCAAGGAACTTGAAACTCAACCAGCTCCACTGCAGCCCTGTCGATGAGAATTTGTGAGGGTGCACAGTCCTCTTTTTCCTGTAGTCCACAATCATCTCCTTTGTCTTGATCACGTTGAGGGAGAGGTTGTTGTCCTGGCACCACACGGCCAGGTCACTGAACTCCTCCCTATAGGCTGTCTCGTCATTGGTGATCAGGCCTACCACTGTTGTGCCATCTGCAAATTTAATGATGGTGTTGTAGTCGTGCCTGGCCATGCAGTCATGAGTGAACAGGGAGTACAGGAGGGGACTGAGCACGCACCCCTGAGGGGCCCCTGTGTTGAGGATCAGCGTGGCGGATGTGTTGTTACCTACCCTTACCACCTGGGTCGGCCCGTCAGGAAGTCCAGGATCAAGTTGCAGAGGGAGGTGTTTAGTCCCAGGGTCCTTAGCTTAGTGATGAGCTTTGAGGGCACTATGGTGTTGAACGCTGAGCTGTAGTCAATGAATAGCATTCTCAAATAGTTGTTCCTTTTGTCCATGTGGGAAAGGGCAGCGTGGAGTGCAATAGAGATTGCATCATCTGTCGATCTGTTGGGGTGGTATGCAAATTGGAGTGGGTCTAGGATTTCTGGGATGATGGTGTTGATGTGAGCCATGACCAGCCTTTCAAAGTACTTCACGGCTACAGACGTGAGTGCTACGGGTCGGTAGTCATTTAGGCAGGTTACCTTAGTGTTCTTGGACACAGGCACTATGGTGGTCTGCTTAAAACATGTTGACCTGTTTAAAAGTCTTACTCACATCGGCTGCGGAGAGCGTGATCTCACAGTCTTCAGGAACAGCTGGTGCTCTCATGCATGTTTCAGTGTAATTTGCCTCGAAGCGGGCATAAGTAGTTTAGCTCATCTGGTAGGCTTGTGTCACTGGGCAGCTCTCGGCTGTGCTTCCCTTTGTAGTCTGTAATGCGTTTGCAAGCCCTCCCACATCCGACGAGCGTCAGAGCCAGTGTAGTACGATTCGATCTTAGTCCTGTATTGACGCTTGCCTGTTTGATGGTTCGTCGGAGGGCATAGCGGGATTTCTTATAAGCTTCCGGGTTAGCTCTAGCCGTTAGCTCTGTGCGGATGTTGCCTCTAATCCACTTCTGGTTGGGGTATGAACATACGGTCACTGTGGGAACGAGGTCATCAATGCACTTATTGATGAAAGCAATGACTGATGTGGTGTACTCCTAAATGCCATCTGAGAAATCCCAGAACACATTCCAGTCTGTGCTAGCAAAACAGTCCTGTAGTTTAGCATCTGCTTCATCTGACCACACAGTGGGCAGAACAAGCAAGGAGGTGGGCAGAGCCAAGCACGAGCTAGAGAGATGCTATTTGCGCGTATGTATTTGCATACAGTGCATTCAGAAAGTATTCAGAGCCCTTGACTTTTGCCACATTTTCCACATTCCACATTAATGTTACAGCCTTATTCTAAAATTGATAAATTGTTTTTTCCCCCTCATTAATCTACACAAAATACCCCATAATGACAAAAATAAAACAGGTTTTGAAAATTAAAAAACTGAAATATCACATTTACATACAGTACCGGTCAAAAGTTTGGACACACCTACTCATTCAATAGTTTTTCTTTACTTTTACTATTTTCTACATTGTAGAATAATAGTGAAGACATCAAAACTATGAAATAACACATATAGAATCATGTAGTAACCAAAAAAAGTGTGTAAAACAAATCAAAATATATTTTATACTTGAGATTCTTCGAAGTAGTCACCCTTTGCCTTGATGACAGCTTTGCACACTCTTGGCATTCTCTCAACCAGCTTCATGAGGTAGTCACCTGGAATGCATTTCAATTAACATGTGTGCCTTGTTAAAAGTTCATTTGTGGAATTTCTTTCCACAAATGGTATACATTACATAGTTAATTTGTGTAATTTCGTTCCTCCTTAATGCGTTTGAGCCAATCAGTTGTGTTGACAAGGTAGGGGTGGTATACAGAAGAAGCCCTATTTGGTAAAAGACCAAGTCCATATTATGGCAAGAACAGCTCAAATAAGCAAAGAGAAACGACAGTCCATCATGACTTTAAGACATGAAGGTCAGTCAATCCAGAAAATGTCAAGTATTTTGAAAGTTTCTTCAAGTGCTGTTGCAAAAACCATCAACCTCTATGATGAAACTGGCTCTCATGAGGACTGCCACAGGAAAGGAAGACCCAGAGTTAACTCTGCTGCAGAGGATAACTTCATTAGAGTTACTAGCCTCAGAAATTGCAGCCTAAATAAATTATTCACAGAGTTCAAGTGACAGACACATCTCAACATCAACTGTTTAGAGGAGACTGCGTGAATCAGGCCTTCATGGTCTAATAGGCCAAAAAGATCATCAAGGACATCAACCACCCGAGCCACTGCCTGTTCACCCCGCTATCATCCAAGGTCAGTACAGGCAAGGTCAGTACAGGTGCATCAAAGCTGGGACAGGGATACTGAAAAACAGCTTCTATCTCAAGGCCATCAGACTGTTAAACAGCCATCACTAGCACATTAGAGGCTGCTGCCTATAGGCATAGACTAGAAATCACTGGCCACTTTAAGGAATGAAACACTAGTCACTTAATAATGTTTACATATCTTGCATTACTCATCTCATACAGTGGGGCAAAAAAGTATTTAGTCAGCCACCAATTGTGCAAGTTCTCCCACTTAAAAAGATGAGGCCTGTAATTTTCATCATAGGTACACTTCAACTATGACAGACAAAATGAGAAAAAAAATCCAGAAAATCACATTGTAGGATTTTTAATGAATTTATATGCAAATTATGGTGGAAAATAAGTATTTGGTCACCTACAAACAAGCAAGATGTCTGGCTCTCACAGACCTGTAACTTCTTCTTTAAGAGGATCCTCTGTCCTCCACTCGTTACCTGTATTAATGGCACCTGTTTGAACTTGTTATCAGTATAAAAGACACCTGTCCACAACCTCAAACAGTCACACTCCAAACTCCACTATGGCCAAGACCAAAGAGCTGTCAAAGAACACCAGAAACAAAATTGTAGACCTGCACCAGGCTGGGAAGACTGAATCTGCAATAGGTAAGCAGCTTGGTTTGAAGAAATCAACTGTGGGAGCAATTATTAGGAAATGGAAGACATACAAGACCACTGATAATCTCCCTCGATCTGGGGCTCCACGCAAGATCTCACCCCGTGGGGTCAAAATGATCACAAGAACGGTGAGCAAAAATCCCAGAACCACACGGGGGGACCTAGTGAATGACCTGCAGAGAGCTGGGACCAAAGTAACAAAGCCTACCATCAACTAGGGCGTTGAAGATGAAACGTGGCTGGGTCTTTCAGCATGACAATGATCCCAAACACACCGCCCAGGGCAATGAAGGAGTGCCTTCGTAAGAAGCATTTCAAGGTCCTGGAGTGGCCTAGCCAGTCTCCAGATCTCAACCCCATAGAAAATCTTTGGAGGGAGTTGAAAGTCCGTGTTTCCCAGCAACAGCCCCAAAACATCACTGCTCTAGAGGAGATCTGCATGGAGGAATGGGCCAAAATACCAGCAACAGTGTGTGAAAACCTTGTGAAGACTTACAGAAAACGTTTGACCTCTGTCATTGCCAACAAAGGGTATATAACAAAGTATTGAGATAAGCTTTTGTTATTGACCAAATACTTATTTTCCACCATAATTTGCAAATAAATTCATTACAAATCCTACAATGTGATTTTCTGGATTTTTTCCCCTAATTTTGTCTGTCATAGTTGAAGTGTACCTATGATGAAAATTACAGGCCTCTCTCATACTTTTAAGTGGGAGAACTTGCACAATTGGTGGCTGACAAAATACTTTTTTGTCCCACTGTATATATATACTGTATTCTATACTATTCTACTGTATCTTAGTCCGTTCCGCTCCGACATCGCTCGTCCATATGTAAAGAGTCTTATTTCATTCCTACTTAGATGTGTGTGTATTGGGTATATGTTGTGTAATTTGTTAGACATTTAGCTACACCCGAAATAACATCTACTAATCACGTATATGTGACCAATACAATTTGATTTGATTGCTGCAAAGAAACCACTACTAAAGGACACCAATAAGAAGAAGAGACTTGCTTGGGCCAAGAAACACGAGCAATGGACATTAGACCGGTGGAAATCTGTCCTATGGTCTGATGAGTCCAAATTTTAGATTTTTGATTCCAACCGTTGTAGCTTTCTTAGACGCAGAGTAGGTGAACGGATGATCTCCGCATGTGTAGTTCCCACCGTGAAGGATGGAGGTGGTGGTGTGATGGTGCTTTCCTGGTTACTGCATTCTGCAGTAATACGCCATCCCATCTGGCTTGCACTTAGTGGGCCTATCAGGAGGAGAGTGATGGAGAGCTGCATCAGATGACCTGGCCTACACAATCACCAGACCTCAACCCAATTGAGATGGTTTGGGATGAGTTGGACTGCAGAGTGAAGGAAAAGTAGCCAACAAGTGCTCAGCATATGTGGGAACTCCTTCAAGCATTCCAGGTGAAGCTAGTTGAGAGAATGCTAATTGTGTGCAAAGCTGTCATCAAAGCAAAGGGTGGTTACTTTGAAGAATCTCAAATATATTTTGATTTGTTTAACACTTTTTTAGTTACGACATGATTCCATATGTGTTAATTCATAGTTTGAGCTCTACTATTATTTTACAATGTAGAAAACAGTAACAATAAAGAAAAACACTTAGTAAGTAAGTAGGTGTGTCCAAACATTTGACTGGTACTGTAAGTATTCAGACCCTTTTACTCAGTACTTTGTTGAAGCACCTTTGACAACGATTACAGCCTCGAGTCTTCTTGGGTATGACACTACAAGCTTGACACACCTATATTTGGGGAGTTTCTCTCATTATTCTCTTCAGATCCTCTCAAGCTAATGTCAAGTTGGATGGGGAGCGTCGTTGCACAGCTATTTTCAGGCCTCTCCAGGGATGTTCGATCGGGTTCAAGTCAGGGCTCTGGCCGGGCCTCTCAAGGACATTCAGAAACTTGTTCCGCAGACACTCCTGCGTTGAATGGCTGTGTGCTTAGGGTCGTTGTCCTGTTGGAAGGTGAAACTTCACCCCAGTCTGAAGTGCTTTTACTGAGGAGTGGCTTCCATCTGGTTACTCTACCATAAAGTCCTGATTGGTGGAGTGCTGCAGAGATAGATGTCCTTTCCATTTCCACAGAGGAACTCTGGAGCTCTGTCAAAGTGACCATCGGGTTTTTGGTCACCTCCCTGACCAAGGCCCTTTTCCCTCGATTGCGCAGTTTGGCCGGTGCGTTCAGTTCTAGGAAGAGTCTCGGTGGTTCCAAATATCTTCCATTTAAGAATGATGGAGGCCACTGTGATCTTGGGGACCTTCAATGCTGCAGACATTTTTTGGTACCCTTCCCCAGAGCTCAATTTCAGGTCTCATAGCAAGGTGTCTGAATACTTATGTAAATAAGGGATGTTTTTTATGTTTAATACATTAGCAAAAAAAATCGGGGAAAACATTTTTGCTTTGTCATTATGGGGTATTGTGTGTATATCGATGAGGAAAAAAAGTATTTGATATATTTTAGAATAAGGCCGTAACGTAACAAAATGTGGAAAAAGGGAAGGGGTCTGAATACTTTCCGAATGCACTTTATTTCCTTTAGGGAATTCCTAATCTGTGAAGTGCACTTGTGCAATAACTCAATTCTCCCTTGCATTCCTTTTAAACAATGTCGTTTTTAGAAACGAGAAATGGTCAAGTCAACAAAACTTAGTCCACTCTGTTCGTAACGGATTCTAGATTTGGGAACAGAAAATTGTATTGAGATCGGATGTTTCATCGATAAGAAACATGTTTCATCTAGCTCCATCTTCTCCCACTTCCCGCCACTGGACATAATTGGTGGTGAGAAGAAGTTCTAAACGGATGCTTCAGATCTATACATCCTGTGAGAGATCTGGCTCCTTGCTCTAACTGTGGTGATATAGTAAGTCAGGAAACAGTCAATTAAATGACACATTCAAACTTACAGTGTAGAGCTCGTTGAGGACCTTCATCAAGTCTTCCTGAAGCTGAAACGTTATCTCCTTACTCTGAAAAAGAGAGAAAGAATGTGTTCAATGCGAGACATCTATCATCTTTGCAGTACTGTCACATATTCATACATTGTCACATGGAACAAAAAAGCATACAGAGTTGGGAATAGAGTAGGGCACTGAGACCTGTAATGACGTCATCAAAAAGAGAGAGTTGCCCATAGAGCCATCTGTCTGCATGGCGTGAGAGAGATCTCAAATTAATTAAATCTGCCATCAGACATGAGCCCACAATTAATATTTCTGAGATTCTCCCTACAAGGAAATAACAGTTATTTGATTGATGCAGAGTTAAAGCAGGGGTCTCAAACTGGCAGCGTGCGGACCAGATGCGGAATAGACACCGGCTGGAATGCGGTTCTAACCAACCAGCATTCAGGATTTGACCCACCCGTTGTATAAGATGTGACAAGTCACATGGATATCCCATTCAACTTATGTATTACCTGGGCATTAGCACACAGTCTTCCACTCAGTCTCACACAAACCCTATTATCTGGCCCCTAACTCATTGTGGAGGCCTTCCCCAGTAATGGGCCCTGAGAGGGCTGTGAAAACATGATCTATCCCGCCACAACTGTGGTTTCCTGTATGGGCATGACGCCGTAACCGATGAGGAAGTGTCTCTGCTGAGGTCACCAACCTCCCTGATCCAGGTGGATCTGCACACATCCTAGTTGCCACAAACACCCATGTTAGAGTGAGCCACTGCAGACACAGTCAACAACACTACAATGGAACGTCATGGGTTGAAGTCGGGACTCTCTAGCCTAGCCGCCATATCTGAATAATATGCTTTAGCCAACACCTCTACGCTCTTGTCGTCATGCCATACATGTTTGGCATGACAACAAACACAGCATACCAGGGGAGTTGGCTAAAGCACCAACAGTTCTGCAACTAAGCCATGGTTAGGGTGAAACTCTTTGTTAGAGCATCTATGACTGTTTGAAGGAGGAAGTCAGGGCACAAACAAACAGGTCCATCACAAAGAGAGCTCTGCTCTACTGTAAGTCCTGCTGACTGACTGGTGGAAGAGGTGGTGTCCAGTCCACACATGTGGACGTAAACCATGGAGGATTAGCCCCCGTTGTGTGTGTATGTGTGTTTATGCATGTGTGCGTAATTTAGTAAATCAATCAGTCTCCTCTGGCTGACCCAGTCCAGCCCACACCTGTCCTGGCACTGGCCTACACCTACTCAGCCAGTTCTCTCTTTTACTTACATATTACCACACAGACAGGCACCGGACAAATAGACTTAGCCATGTAAAAATAGAGCTAAGTCACCTAAGCTGAAGTTAAGGTGCTCTCACACACAGAGAATGAAGAGCAGAATCTATAAGCTGGTTGTGGCACTGAGCTTTGGGCCAGGTAAAATATGGACTGGTGAGATCATTCCTCTTGCTCAAATATGTGAAGCAGGCTGCAACAAATAAAATACACACACAACGGTTCAAAAGTTTGTGGTCACTTAGAAATTCTTGTTTTTGAAAGAAAAGCAAATTTTTTGTCCATTAAAATAACATCAACTTGATCAGTGTAGACATTGTTAATGTTGTAAATGACTATTGAAGCTGGAAACGGCAGATTTTTTATGGAATATCTAGATAGGTGTACAGAGGCCCATTATCAGCAACAATCACTCCTGTGTTCCAATGGAAAACCCTTTTGCAATTATGTTAGCACAGCTGAAAACTGTTGTTCTGAAACTTCTTGCAACTATAGGGGGTGCTGTTTCGCATTAGCATAATTTGCTCTACAGATTAAACTGCCTAGTACTCAATTCTTGCTCGTACAATATGCATATTATTGTTATTATTGGATAGAAAACACTCTCTAGTTTCTATAGCTGTTTGAATTATGTCTCTGAGTGAAACAGAACACATTCTACAGCACTTTTCCTCCCAGTGTGTGAGTTTTCAGAACTCTTGGCCTCTGGTTCCAGATCAGTTTTAAAGCCACTGTAAATCCTATGAGGATACAAACACTGCCCATGCCTTCCTCTAGATGTCAGTAAGTGGTGACAATTTGAATGGAGTCGATTGCGCAATCATGGCCTCTATAAATGACAAAATACCGGAAGTACAGTTCTTTTGGACTCTGCGCTCAACGCAAGAACGATATCTGACTGGCCTTTTTCCAAGCCTTGGTTTAGCCAGTAATATAGCGTCGGTCATGTTTTTACTCGTTATAGGTGTTAGAAACATCATAAGGTAGTTAATTTAAACCGTTTTATAGCAATTTATATTCGTTTAGTGCGATTTTGAGGCATTTCTATGTGATGCTCTTTGAAGAGCCGGGCACGTTTCGGGGTCCCGGTCGAACGTTAGTGGGCATTTCAATGGACAGAGGGCATCTTTCGACCAAAAGAAGATTAGACCCAAGAAAGGATACATTGCCCAAGAATCTGATGGAAGATCACCTCAAAGTAAGAAATATTTAAGATGATAAATCGTTGTTCTGTCGAAAAAATTTAAACGCATATTCCGCCATTTTGTTTGGCATAGCTTCGCTTGGCGAACCCTGTATTGCACAGTAAGGATAATTTTAGAAATGTAATTCAGCGATTGCATTAAGAACTAATTTGTCTTTCGATAGCTGTCCAACTTATATTTTTTTTGTCAAGTTTATGAATAGATATCCATGAGACAAGATCACTGTGAAAGATGGCGACCGACATTTTCAGGCTAGTTTTGCTAGTATTGTCATTGTATAACCACGTTTTTTTATGGCTAAATATGCACATTTTCGAACAAACTCTATATGTATGTTGTAATATGATGTTACAGGAGTGTCATCTGAAGAATTCTGAGAAGGTTAGTGAAAAAATTAATATATTTTGGCGATGATAACGATATCGCTCTCTTTGGCTTGAATCAATGGTCGGGTAACGTTTGCATATGTGGTATGCTAATATAACGATTTATTGTGTTTTCGCCGTAAAACACTTAAAAAATCTGAAATGTTGTCTGAATTCACAAGATCTGTGTCTTTCCATTGCTATGTGCTGTGTATTTTTAAGAAATGTTTTATGATGAGTAAATTGGTAATACAAGTTGCTCTCTGTAGAAATTCTAGGAGCTTTGGTGAGATTTGTGATGGTGGCTGCAATGGCAAACTATGATTTATACCTGAAATATGCACATTTTTCTAACAAAACCTATCCTATACCATAAATATGTTATCAGACTGTCATCTGATGAGGTTTTTTCTTGGTTAGTGGCTATCAATATCTTAGTTTAGCCGAATTGGTGATAGCTACTGGTGGAGAGAGAAAATGGTGGACAAAGAAAAATGGTGTCTTTTGCTAACGTGGTTAGCTAATAGATTTACATATTTTGTCTTCCCTGTAAAACATTTTAAAAATCTGAAATGGTGGCTTTATTCACAGGATCTGTATCTTTCATTAGGTGTCTTGGACTTGTGATTTAATGATTTTTAGATGCTACTATTTAATTGTGACGCTATGCTAGCAATGCTAATCAGTGTGTGGGGGGGGGGGGGGGGGGGGGGGGGGGTGCTCCCGGACCCGGGGTAGAGGCTCGTGAAAGGTTAAAGAAGCAATAAAACTGTCCTTCTTTAGACTAGTTGAGTATCTGGAGATTTGTGGGTTCGATTACAAGCTCAAAATGGCCAAAAACAAAGGACTTTCTTCTGACACTCGTCAGTCAATTCTTGTTCTGAGAAATGAAGGCTATTCCATGTGAGAAATTGCCAAGAAACTGAAGATCTCGTACAACACTGTGTACTACTCCCTTCACAGAACAGTGCAAACTGGCTCTAACCAGAATAGAAAGAGGAGTAGGAGGCCCCAGTGCACAACTGAGCAAGCGGACAATTACATTAGAGTGTCTAGTTTGAAAAACAGACGCCTCACAAGTCCTCAACTGGCAGCTTCATTAAATAGTACCCGCAAAACACCAGTCTCAACGTCAACAGTGAAGCGGCGACTCCGGGATGCTGGCCTTCTAGGCAGAGTTGCAAAGAAAAAGCTATATCTCAGACTGGCCATTGAAAAGAAAAGATTAAGATGGGTAAAATAACACATACACTGGACAGAGGAACTCTGCCTAGAAGGCTAGCATCGGACCAAATTATGAAAAGCAAGATTTGTACTTTTGAATTCCGTAAAGTCAGTGTGGAAGAGGTGATTTTTTTGTTGTTGTTGTTGTCAATCAACAATGACACGCCACCAGGGTCTGACAATCTAGATGAAAAATTACTGAGGATAATAGCAGACGATATTGCCACTCCTATTTGCCACATCTTCAATTTAAGCCTACTAGAGAGCGTGTGCCCTCAGGACTGGAGAGAAGCTAAAGTAATTCCTCTACCCAAGAATAGTAAAGCCCCCTTTACTGGCTCAAATAGCCGACCAATCAGCCTGTTACCAACCCTTAGTAAACTTCTAGAAAAAAATGTGTTTGACCAGATACAACGCTATTTTACATTAAACAAATTGACAACAGAATTTCAGCATGCTTATAGGAAAGGACACTCAACAAGCACTGCACTTACACAAATGACTGATGATTGGCTGAGAGAAATTGATAACAAAATGATTATGGGGGCTGTCTTGTTAGACTTCAGTGCAGCTTTTGACATTATTGATCATAGTCCGCTGCTGGAAAAACATATGTGTTATGGCTATAATGTGGATAAAGAGTTACTTGTCTAACAGAACACAGAGGGTGTTCTTTAATGGAAGCCTCTCAAACATAATCCAGGTAGAATCAGGAATTCCCCAGGGTAGCTGTTTATGCCCCTTGCTGTTTTCAGTTTTTACTAACGACATGCCACTGACTGAGTAAAGCCAAAGTTTCTATGTATGCGGATGATTCAACACTTTACACGTCAGCTACTAAAGCGACTGAAATGACTGCAACACTCAACAAAGAGCTGCAGTTAGTTTCAGAGTGGGTGGCAAGGAATAAGTTAGCCCTAAATATTTCTAAAACTGAAAGCATTGTATTTGGAACAAAACACTCACTAAACCCTAAACCTCAACTAAATATTGTAATGAATAATGTGGAAATTGAGCGAGCTGGGGTGACTAAACTGCTTGGAGTAACACTAGATTGGAAACTGCCATGGTCAAAACATATTGATGCAATAGTAGCTAAGATGGGGAGAAGTCTATCTATAATAAAGCGATGCTCTGCCTTCTTAACAACACCATGAACAAGGCAGGTCCTACAGGCCCTAGTTTTGTCGCACCTTGACTACTGTTCAGTCGTGTGGTCAAGTGCAACAAAAAAGGACTTTGGAAAATTGGAATTGGCTCAGATCAGGGCAGCATGGCTGGCCCTTGGATGTACACAGAGAGCTAATATTAATAATATGCATGCCAATCTCTCCTGGCTGAAAGTGGAGGAGAGATTGACTTCATCACTACTTTTATTTATGAGAGGTATTGCCACGTTGAATGCACAGAGCTGTCTGTCTAAACTACTGGCACACAGCTCGGACACCCATGCATACCCCACAAGACATGCCACAAGAGGTCTCTTCACAGTCCCCAAGTCCGGAACAGACTATGGGAGGCACACAGTACTAATCTCGAAACGTCTCTTTTTCAGGGCCCTGTCTTTCAAAGATAATTAGTAAAAATCCCAAAAACGTCACAGATCTTCATTGTATAAGGTTTAAACAGTGTTTCCCATACTTATTCAATTAACCTTAAACAATTAATGAACATGCACCTGTGGAACGATCGTTAAAAAACTAACAGCTTACAGACGGTAGGCAATTAAGGTCACAGTTATGAGAACTTAGGACACTAAGGAGGCCTTTCTACTGACTCTGAAAAACACCAAAATAAAGATGCCCAGGGTCCCTGCTAATCTGCGTGAACGTGCCTTAGGCATGTTGCAAGGAGGCATGAGGACTGCAGATGTGGCCAGGGCAATAAATGGCAATATCCGTACTGTGAGACACCTAAGACAGCGCTACAGGGAGACAGGACGGACAGCTGATCATCCTCGCACTGGCAGACCACGTGTAACAACACCTGCACAGGATCGGTAGATCTGAACATCACACAGGTTCAGGATGGCAACAACAACTGCCCGAGTTACACCAGGAACACACAATCCCTCCATCAGTAATCAGACTGTCTGCAATAGGCTGAGAGAGGCTGGGCCGAGGGCTTGTAGGCCTGTCGTAAGGCAGGTCCTCACCAGACATCACCGGCAACAACGTCGCCTATGGGCACAAACCCACCGTCCTTGGACCAGACAGGACTGGCAAAAACTGCTCTTCACTGACGAGTCGCGGTTTTGTCTCACCAGGGATGATGGTCGGATGCGTGTTTATCGTCGAAGGAATGAGCGTCACACCGAGGCCTGCACTCCGGAGCGGGATCGTTTTGGAGGATCCGTCATGGTCTGGGGCGGTGTGTCACAGCATCATCGGACTGAGCTTGTTGTCATTGCAGGCAATCTCAACGCTGTGCGTTACAGGGAAGACATCCTCCTCCCTCATGTGGTACCCTTCCTGCAGGCTCATTCTGACATGACCCTCCAGCATGACAATGCCACCAGCCATACTGCTCGTTCTGTGCGTGATTTCGTGCAAGACAGCAATGTCAGTGTTCTGCCATGGCCAGCGAAGAGCCCGGATGTCAATCCCATTGAGCACGTCTGAACCTGTTGGATCAAAGGGTGAAGGCTAGGGCCATTCCCCCCAGAAAAGTCCGGGAACTTGCAGGTGCCTTGGTGGAAGAGTGGGGTAACATCTCACAGCAAGAACTGGCAAATCTGGTGCAGTTTATGAGGAGAAGATGCACTGCAGTACTTAATGCAGCTGGTGGCCACACCACGGTTATTTTTTATTTTGACCCCCCCTTATTCACATTATTCCATTTCTGTTAGCAACATGTCTGTGGAACTTGTTCAGTCTCAATTGTTGAATCTTATGTTCATACAAATATTTACACGTTACGTTTGCTGAAAATAAACACAGTAAACAGTGAGAGGACGTTTCTTTTTTTGCTGAGTTCACTTAGAGCCATGACTACATGGAACTCTATTCCACATCAAGTAACTGATGCAAGCAGTAAAATTAGATTTAAAAGACAGATAAAAAAAACACCTGATGGAACAGCAGGGACTGTGAAGCAACACAAACATTGGCACACACACACACACACACTATACATACACATGGATTTAGTACTGTAGATATGTGGTAGTGGTGGAGTAGGGGCCTATGGGCACACATTGTGTTGTGATATCTGTGAATGTATTGTAATGTTTTAAAATTGTATAAATTGCCTTAATTTTGCTAGACCCCAGGAAGAGTAGATGCAACCTTGGCAGGAACTAATAGGGATCCATAATAAATACAATACAAAACTGGTGTTTTGCGGGTACTATTTAATGAAGCTGTCAGTTGAGGACTTGTGAGGCGTCTGTTTCTCTAACTAGACACTCTAATGTACGTGTCCTCTTGCCCAGTTGTGCACCGGGGCCTCCCACTCCTCTTTCTATTCTGGTTAGAGCCAGTTTGCGCTGTTCTGTGAAGGGAGTAGTACACAGCGTTGTACGAGATCTTCAGTTTCTTGGCAATTTTTCACATGGAATAGCCTTAATTTCTTAGAACAAGAATCTTTGTTTCTGGCCATTTTGAGCCTGTAATCGAACCCACAAATGCTGATGCTCCAGATACTCAAATAGTCTAATCTTTAAAATCATCCGTTTTAAAATCCATCCGTTTGAATTCTAAATAAAACACTGACAGTGTCACCAGCAAAGCACCCCCACACCATCACACCTCCTCCTCCTCCATGCTTCACGGTGGGAACCACACATGCTGAGATCATCCATTCACCTACTCTGCGTCTCACAAAGACACGGCGGTTGGAACCAAAAATCTCAAATTCGAACGCATTAAGGAAAGAAATTCCACAAATTCACTTTGAACAAGGCACACCTGTTAATTGAAATGCATTCCATATGACTACCTCATGAAGCTGGTTGAGAGAATGCCAAGAGTGTGCAAAGCTGTCATCAATGCAAATGGTGGCTACTTTGAAGAATCTCAAATATAAAATATATATTGATGTTTTACACACTTTTTTTGGTTACTATATGATTCTATATGTGTTATTTCATAGTTTGATGTCTTCACTATTATTCTACAATGTAGAAAATAGCATAAATTAAGAAAAACCCTTGAATGAGTCGGTGTGTCCAAACTTTTGACTGGTACTGTATATATACAATGTTAAGATTACCTTTAAAGGTCTTGCCCTCTATTAAAGGGGATTGTCAACTGGGGTTTTTCCAACACAGATAATTTATTAAAGGACTAACACAAATGGGCTTCCCCTTCTTTTAAGTGCACTGTTTATGAGTGATGCTAACGACATCTGAGTGAGACAGGAAGAGACAAGAATCCACTGAGCCCCCCCAGGGGTGATGGGTTTCATGTAGCCTCCAACATTAATTAGGCCCCAGAGAGGGACTATACATAACCCTGGAGTCAATTTCTGGTGGCTGCTCCATATGGCAGAAGAAACACACTGGGACCCTAGTGAGAGGCTACACAAATCATATTGGCTCATATACTATACAGAAGCAGTCATTGGAGTTAGTCTAGTAATGGACCAAGCCGGGCAGTAAATCAGTAAATTGTCAAGCTCTAATCCTAATGAAGTGTTAAAACACTTTACACTGCGCTTGATCAAATTCCAAATTCCAAGACCAATTTAGTGGTACCTGGTGCAGTTTTGTTTTTCCCTCACCCTTCGTCCCTACCTCTGTAGTGAATGAATGGAGGAGTGTGCAATGGAGTAACTTGACAAACTAATACCTTCCTTTCTCCTTCCTCCATACAGATGAGGCTTTCAAGCATTGGGAGAAATTCACATTGTAGTTCCACCAGAATGGGACTTCCATAAATAAAAGAGGACTGACTAAGCAAAACAAAAAGCGAGTTCTATGAATAATGAAAAGAGAATACATGTGATAAGACCTGTCCGACCATGAATGGACTGAGTGACAAAACTTGTATTTAGAGGTTTCTCCTTCGAACAAAGACAAAGCGAGGTAAGCTGTGACTTTCTTGTCCACAGTACTATTCATAAATAAACATAGCATGAACACAAGCCAATGGTCAACTCTAAAAGGTCCACCATGCAGAAGCCTGTTAGGATATGTCATTTAAGGTTCTATACGGCTACACCTCATAACATAAAAAGGTAGAAAACTTCAGAATTTGAAAATATAAAAACACTAGTGTTTGATGCCAGGATGACAAAACAGCAGCCCTCTTGTGTTAAAAGAAGAGGAGCTGTAGTAACTGTGTTGTAACTGGGTGGGCTCCCCCGGTGTTTGTCTCTCGTTAATGGAGAGATCAAAGACACGGACTTACTGATTAGAGGGCAGGGGTGTCTCTATCCCCTGTTACAGACTTCCCCACACCAGGAGGATGCCGATTGGTTTGGCCCCTGGCTGCGAAACATCACTATATGAGCCCGAGGGGAGACAGAAACACACACATGCACGAAACGCATCCACATAGTCACAAACACTGAAGACCAGTGTCTTCAGTGTTTGTGACGGTGTCTGATGACTGCAGGTCATTGCCTGTGTGTTCAAGCAGTCGTTGCCTGTTGTGTTCAAGGCCAACCAACAACTATAATTGGTGGAGCAATAAGGAGGGATAATCATTTGTTTCCCCTCATGCACTGTGTGTAATGTCTGAATCCAAACGTCTTGATATGAGGGATGCTATGAACTAAACCTCATACATTATATTTTCACTCTTATCAATGCTTCTCAGGTACCAACTAACAGAATGAAGTACAGTTTAGTCTTGATTTAAATATCCCAAAATTTATACATACAGTATAATTGCTTTGATTGCACTGCAGGAGGGGAACACATTGATGAGTTTAGTGGACTATCATTTTAAACATCAGTAATGTGGGTTGAGTGGGAGGAGAAAAAAACATCTGACAAAACACTGTCTGTCTGTCTGTGTGTGTGTTGTTAGTGTGTAGACCAGTCCTGTACCAACCAGTTTAAATCACTGAGACGATAATGACTTCTACCATAAATAAAAGACCCCTTTCTTTTAGTCTTGATCTAGCAGACAGATTTAAAGACCCCTCTCTTTTTTTCTTGATCTAGCAGACATATTTAAAGACCCCTCTCTTTTAGTCTTGATCTAGCAGACAGATTTAAAGACCCCTCAGCGAAAGAGAAAGAAATAGGAAACATTTGATACAAAGCACCCCATTGAAACAGGCCCTGGTTTGTCATTTTCGGGGCTGTGGTTGGTTCATGTGACTCCTGGTGCATAGGAGAGCTCATAATCTGGTAGGGAGTTGTCCTCTTTGTGGCCGGAGTGAAACAGGCGGCGGCAGCATTAGTAACAGGGTTTCTGTCATGAGGTCAGACTTCAGATGGGAGGGTTAGGTAGGCCGTTTAGGCTTATGTGGGATGAGGAGGGTCCTCTGTACACAACCCAGCAACTGAGCTGCCATCAAGATGTCATCAAACACAACTTGAAACATAATAGTCCACTGATACACCCAACCATACATCAAATCTCTGAGAGCAGTCCAGTGTATCAAAGGCTGGAGATTGATAATGTATCATTAGCAGCAGGGCCCAGTTTTGTTCTGACTATGTGAATGAGCCCAGGATTTATCCAACATAACGAGGTACCGGAGAACTCCATGATCAATTTAAGACAAGTGGTAAGGAACGACTCCTGACCCTAATCAGTTGCACTTCATTACGTGAGATCACTGGGAACTCACCTCGTATGACCTCTAACCTCTCTGTGACCGCATCTAGCCAGGTCAAAGGTCAAAGAGTACAAACTACATTACAGATCTCACCTTCTTGAGCAGGCGTGTGGAGTCCTCGCTGATCTGCATGAAGCGCATGATGACGTTGTTCAGGTAGATGTCACTGAGGGTGGCGTGGTCCTTGCTCTCCCTCCTCACCTGGTTCAGCAACAGGTACCAGCAGTTAACCGGGGACAGCAGGTTCTGGTCCTTCCTAAAAAGGATTTATAAGATACATTTTGTCAATCAACTGGGTCAAATTATTACGTACCAAACAGAAGAATACAGACCAAAACAGCGAAGGACAACCTGATCTTGTCCAATAAGAAATGCTAATTTTAGTTTTCCATTGCAAAATAGTTTTGCTACAGTGTGCTCTAATGAACATGACCCTCTTTACAGAAAGATTTTCACTTGACTCATGTTCATTCATATAAAACAGATCAGTGACTGTGCACAACTTCATTATCATACACTGATCACTGCATAGACAAACGAGACAGAGACACCGACAAGTAGAGACAGGGAAATGTAGGGATGTGTTCAGGCACCCTAAGAAACAGAGGTGTGTGTGCGTGTGTGTCTGTGTGCCCTCTTGCCTGTCTCTCTGAAGGGGGTCTTTGTCATCTGATTTGATTATTAGGATCCCCATGAGCCAACGCCAATGTCGACAGCTAGTCTTACTGGGGTTCGAAACATAACGAAAAAGACATTACAGACAAAATACTTTATAATTTACATACAGTACCAGTCAAAGGTTTGGACACCTACTCACTCAAGGGTTTTTCTTTAGTTTTTACTATTTTCTACATTGTAGAATAATAGTGAAGACATCAAAACTATGAAATAACAAATATGGAATCATGTACCATAATTTCCGGACTATAAGCCGCTACTTTTTCCCACGCTTTGAACCTCGCGGCTTATACAATGACGCGCTAATTTATGGATTTCTTTCACAAGATTCATGCCGCCAAAAAACTGAGCACCGTAAATCGAGCGCGCTCAAACTTCCCATCATTCTGATTACGGTAGTCATTTTGTCACCCTCATCATGGCAAAGACACAGAGAAATGCATATGACGCAGCTTTCAATTTGAAGGCGATCGATCTGGCTGTTGGAAAAGGAAATAGAGCTGCTGCACGGGAGCTTGGCCTTAATGAGTCGATGATAAGACATTGGAAACAGCAGCGTGAGGAACGGACTCAGTGCAAAAAGACAACAAAAGCTTTCAGAGGGAAGAAAAGCAGATGGCCCGAACTAGAAATAAATTCATTAGGCCTTAATGAATTTCACATGACTGGGCAGAGGCGTTTTTATATTTTTGTTTGGTATGTTTAGCCATAAACGTAATTGTTTAAAACCTGGATGTTTTGTCATTTTATGAATCATGTCTTACCTTGTTTCAAAGTAGCCTAGCCAAAAAATCTTACCATAGAAATGTTGACGGAATTATTTTGTAAACACTTCCTCATATGCCATTGAATACAGCTTTTATCTCATGTTCTAACAACTTTCTTTCGTTGTCCGTTAGCCAAAGGCACAATACTCATATTAGCAACCCATGCTAGTTGTTACATCAATAGTCATATTAGCAACCCATGCTAGTTGTTGCATCAGTAGTAATATTAGCAACCCGTGCTAGTTGTTGCGTCAGTAGTCATATTAGCAACCCGTGCTAGTTGTTGCGTCAGTAGTCATATTAGCAACCCATGCTAGTTGTTGCGTCAGTAGTCATATTAGCAACCCATGCTAGTTGTTGCGTCAGTAGTCATATTAGCAACCCGTGCTAGTTGTTACATCAATAGTCATATTAGCAACCCGTGCTAGTTGTTGCGTCAGTAGTCATATTTGCAACCCGTGCTAGTTGTTGCGTCAGTAGTCATATTAGCAACCCGTGCTAGTTGTTGCATCAGTAGTCATATTAGTCGATGATAAGACGCTGGAAACAGCAGCGTGAGGAACTGACTCAGTGCAAAAGGACAACAAAAGCTTTCAGAGAGAAGAGGGAAGAGGGAAGATGGCCCGAACTAGAAAATGAGCTTGAAGACTGGGTCAACACACAGAGAGCAGAAGGCCGAGGTGTTTCAACTGTGCAGATCCGACTGAAAGCCAAAACAATCGCCACCGCAATGAAGTTTGAGGATTTTAGAGGTGGACCATCGTGGTGTCTAAGATTGAGTCTGTGTCAGCAGCTCCCTCCCGACTACGAGGAAAAAGTTTCAATAGTAGCTTAATAGTCCGGAAATTACGGTAGTAACCAAAAAAAGTGTTAAACAAATCAAAATATTTGAGATTATTCCAAGTAGCCACCCTTTGCCTTGATGACAGCTTGGCACACTCTTGGCATTCTCTCAGCCAGCTTAATGCTTTTCCAACAGTCTTGAAGGAGTTACCACATATGCTGAGCACTTGTTGGTTGCTTTTCCTTCACTCTGCGGTCCAACTCATCCCAAACCATCTTAATTGGGTTGAGGTCAGGTGATTGTGGAGGCCAAGTCATCTAATGTAGCACTCCATCACTCTCATTCTTGGTCAAATAGCCCTTACATAGCCTGGCGGTGTGTTGGGTCATTGTCCTGTTGAAAAACAAACCATAGTCCCACTAATCGGAAACCAGATGGGATGGCGTATTGCTGCAGAATGCTGTGGTAGCCATATTGGTTAAGTGTGCCTTGAATTCTAAATAAATCACAGACAGTGTCACCAGCAAAGCACCCCGACACCATCACACCTCCTCCTCCTCCATGCTTCATGGTGGGAACCACACATGCAGAGATCATCCATTCATCTACTCTGCGTCACAAAGACACGGCGGTTGGAACCACAAATCTCAAATTTGGAATCATCTTACAAAAGAACAGATTTCCACCGTTCTAATGTCCATTGCTCGTGTTTCTTGGCTGAAGCAAGTCTCTCTTTCTTATTTATGTCTTTAGTAGTGGTTTCTTTGTAGCAAATCGACCATGAAGGCCTCATTCACACAGTCTCCTCTGAACAGTTGATATTGAGATGTGTCTGTTACTTGAACTCTGTGAAGCATTTACTTAGGCTGCAATTTCTCAGGCTGGTAACTCTAATGGAGTTATCCTCTGCAGCAGAGTTAACTCTGGGTCTTCCTGTCCTGTGGCGGTTCTCATGAGAGCCAGTTTTTGTGACTGCACTTTTAGAAATGTTCCGGATTGACAGACCTTCATGTCTTAAAGTAATGATGGACTGTTGTTTCTCTTTGCTTATTTGAGCTGTTCTTGCCATAATATGGACTTGGTATTTTACCAAATAGGCCATCTTCTGTATACCACCCCTACCTTGTCAACACAACTGATTGGCTCAAACGCATTAAGGAGGAACGAAATTACACAAATTCACTTTTAACAAGGGTCACCTGTTTAATTGAAATGCATTCCAGGTGACTACCTCATGAAGCTGGTTGAGATAATGCCAAGAGTGTGCAAAGCTGCCATAAAGGGAAAGGGTGGCTACTGAAGAATCTCAAATATCAAATATATTTTGATTTGTTTAACACTTTTTTGGTTACTACATGATTATATATGTATTATTTCATAGTTTTGACATCTTCACTATTATTCTACAATGTAGAAAATAGTAAAAATAAAGAAAAACCCTGGAATGAGTAGGTGTCTAAACTTTTGACTGGTACTGTACATTTAAAAAAATGTAATGTGTGCGCGCATCTATCAGTTATACATACATGTCAGTACATATACACAGCAAGTAGGTCACATGGGGGAGAGGCGTTGTGCCGTGAGGTGTTGCTTCATTTGTTTTTTTAAACCAGGTTTGCTGTTCACTTGTGCTATAGATGGAAGGGTGTTCCATGCACTCACAGCTCTGTATAATACTGTAAGTTTTTATACATTTTTCTGGACCTGGGGACTGTCAAAAGACCCCTGGTGGCATGTCTGGTGGGGTAAGTGTGTGTGTGTAAGTTGACTATGAAAACTATTTGGAATTTCCAACAATGTTTCTTATAAAAAGTGACGCAGTCAGTCTTTCCTCAACTCATAGCCAAGAGAGACTGGCATGCATAGTATTACTATTAGCCCTCTGATTACAATAAAGAGCAAGACGTGTGGCTCTGTTCTAGGCCAGCTGCAGCTTATTAAGGGTACATACATGGACTCACTTGCTTTTTTTAACCTCTCTGGGATATGTGGGACACCTGGCCAACAGGACAGCGTCCCACCTGGCCAACATCCAGTGAAAATGCAGAGCGCCAAATTCAAATAAATTACTATAAAAATTTTACTTTCATGAAATCGCACATTCAATATACCAAATTAAAGCTACACTTGTTGTGAATCCAGCCAACATGTCAGATTTCAAAAATGCTTTACGGCGAAAGCAAACAATGCTATTATCTGAGGATAGCACCTCACAATCACAGACCATCATATTTCAACCCTCCCGGCGCGACACAAAACGCAGAAATAAAGATATAATTCATGCCTTACCTTTGACGAGCTTCTTCTGTTGGCACTCCAATATGTCCCATAAACATCACAAATGGTCATTTTGTTCGATTAATTCCGTCGATATATATCCAAAATGTCCATTTATTTGGCGCGTTTGATCCAGAAAAACACCGGTTCCAACTTGCACAACGTGAATATAAAATATCTCAAAAGTTACCTGTAAGCTTTGTCCAAACATTTCAAACGACTTTTGTAATACAAATGTAGGCATTTTTTAACGTAAATAATCGATAAAATTAAAGACGGGATGATCTGTGTTCAATACCGGAGGAAAACAATGTGTAGCATGCTTTCTGGTCACGCGCCTCTAACAAACAGTACACTTCACTGGAGCCTCATTCTGAACATGGATACTTCTTCTTTCCTCAAAGGAAAAACCTCAACCAATTTCTAAAGACTGTTGACATCCAGTGGAAGCGATAGGAACTGCAGGAAGATCCCTTAGAAATCTGGATTCCCAATGAAATCTCCTTGAAGGGATAGTGACCTCAAAAAAAACATGAATGGTTTGTCCTCAGGGTTTTGCCTTCCAAATAAGTTCTCTTATAGTCACAGACATGATTCAAACAGTTTTAGAAACTTCAGAGTGTTTTTTATCCAATACTAATAATAATATGCATATATTAGCATCTGGGACTGCGTAGGAGGCAGTTTACTCTGGGCACGCTTTTCATCCAAACGTGAAAATGCTACCCCCTATCCTAGAGAAGTTAATCACATCAAACTCCGTCCAGGTCTCATGTGGAGATTCTGTAATTCCGTTCACAACCATGTTGTTCCACCTTGATTGTCCCGAGATCCGATTTCTCAGTCATTGTTATCATGGATTCACATTCAGAACTGATGTCCTCTCTCAATGACTTACAGATTTCTGTCATCTTGCTGTTCTCCTGTTTAAACTCATCGAGCTGACCCTAGGAGAACTTCAAACTATTCCTCAGGTCCTGGATCTCTCTGGTCAAGTCGTCCATTCTTTTATTAGTTGACTCCACCAGTATTTGGACACAACACTTGAAGCAATTTTTTCTTGTTTTAACAGCTGCTTGTAGAACAATTTTTGTTCATCTAAAAGATCCTTCACCTGTGATATAGATCCTTCACCACTCTCCTCAACGGTACTCCCACTGGCTTTGGTCTTTGTTGCGCTGTTACACCTTGCACTTCCAGACAGGGCAGGTCGCAGGGATTGTGGACTACAGGAAAATGGGGGCCAAACACACCCCCATTCACATCGATGGGGCTGTCGTGGAGTGGGTCAAGAGCTTCAAGTTCCTTGGCATCCACATTACCAACAAACTACCATACTCCAAACACACCAAGACAGTCGTGAAGAGGGCACGACAAAACCTATTCTCCCTCAGGAGACGAAAAAGATTTAGCATGAGTCCTCAAATCCTCAAAAAGTTCTACAGCTGCACCATCGAGAGCATTCGGATTGGTTGCATCACTGCTTGGTATAGCAACTGCTCATCATCTGACTGCAAGGCGCTACAGAGGGTAGTGTGTACGGCCCAGTTCATCCCCGAGTTCAAGCTTCTTGCCATCCAGGACCTATATACTAGGCGGTGTCAGAGGAAGGCCCTAGAAATTGTCAAAGAATCCAGCCACCCTGATCATAAACTGTTCTCTCTGCTACCGCATGGGAAGCAGTACCACAGCACCAAGTCTAGGTCCAAAAGGCTCCTTAACAGCTTCTACCCCCAAACCATTAGACTGCTAAACATCAAATGGCTACCTGGACTATTTGCATTGACCACCTTTTTTTACACTGCCACTACTCGCTGTTTATTATCTATGCATAGTCACTTCACCCCTACCTACATATACATATTACCTCGACTAACCTGTACCCCCGCACCTTGCCTCGTTACCCCATGTATATATTCTTGTTATTGTTATTTTATTGTGTTACTTTTACTATCACTTTTTTTGGGGGGGGGGGGGTATTCGCTTGCTTTTTTTTACTGCCATTGTTGGTTAGGGCTTGTAAGTAAGCATTTCACTGTAAGCTCTACATCTGTTGTATTAGGCACATGTGACAAATCACATTTTATTTGAAACAACAACAAACAGCAGGGATCTAGACAGCCACAAGCCCGGGACAATCAGCGGTCCCAGCCACAATGGCTACCTGTCGAGTGCTGCGTTCAAGCCCTCAAGAAAACACAGCTGGCTTGATTAGGCAGCTAGCTAGCACCTAGGCTAGCGGTCCCAGCAACTGATGCCAACCGCGTCACAGGATCAAAACTCTAAAGGTAGCTATCTAGTAACCAAACTTTTTCTATAGACTTTCACAACAAACTTTCCAAAATAAATAACCAAGCTCTCCCTTGTTCCACGTTCAACAGGAAGTGACGTGAAAAGCAAATGTGAGCTTGGAGATCAAGGTCTCGGTTACCTGACAGCTCTGTCCTGTCTGCTCAACACTCACCTAGCGAGATGTTGCAAGACTTCTTAATGTGGATCAGGCCCAAGCCTGGCCAAGGCTTTAGACTTTGTCAA
Source organism: Salvelinus fontinalis (assembly GCF_029448725.1). Classification (NCBI taxonomy): domain Eukaryota; kingdom Metazoa; phylum Chordata; class Actinopteri; order Salmoniformes; family Salmonidae; genus Salvelinus; species Salvelinus fontinalis. The sequence continues at coordinate 27,042,232 of NC_074673.1, read as the reverse complement.
TCACCTTATTCTTATCGGCAGACTCAATAGCCTTGGTTTTTCAAATGACTGCCTCGCCTGGTTCACCAACTACTTCGCAGACAAACTTCAGTGTGTCAAATCAGAGGGCCTGTTGTCTGGACCTCTGGAAGTCTCTATGGGGGTACCACAATTCTCGGGCCGACTCTTTTCTCTGTATATATCAACGATGTCGCTCTTGCTGCGGATGATTCCCTGAGCCACCTCTACGCAGACGATATCATTCTGTATACATCTGGCCCTTCTTTGGACACTGTGTTAACAAACCTCCAAACGAGCTTCAATGCCATATAACACTCCTTCTGTGGCCTCCAACTGCTCTTAAATGCTAGTAAAACCAAATGCGTGCTTTTCAACCGCATCCGCCCGCCCGTCCACCATCACAACTCTGGACTGTTCTGACCTAGAATATGTGGACAACTACAAATACCTAGGTGTCCTGCTAGACTGTAAACTCTCCTTCCAGACTCATATAAAACATCTCTAATCCAAAATCAAACCTAGAATCAACTTTCTATTTCGCAACAAAGCCTCCTTTACTCACGCAGCCAAACTTACCCTAGTAAAACTGACTATCCTACCGATCCTCGACTTCGGCGATGTCATCTACAAAATAGCCTCCAATACTCTACTCAGCAAACTGGATGCAGTCTATCACAGTGCCATCCGTTTTGTTACCAAAGCCCCTTATACCACCCACCACTGCGACCTGTATGCTCTAGTCGGCTGGCCCTTGCTACATATTCGTCGCCAGACCCACTAGCTCCAGGTCATCTATAAGTCTATGCTAGGTAAAGCTCCGCCTTATCTCAGCTCACTGGTCACCATAACAACACCCTCCCGTAGCACGCGCTCCAGCAGGTATATCTCATCCCTAAAGCCAACACCTACTTTGGCCGCCTTTCCTTCCAGTTCTCTGCTGCCAGTAACTGGAACGATTTGCAAAAATCGCTGAAGTTGGAGACTTATGTTTCCCTCACTAACTTTAAACATCAGCTATCTGAGCAGCTAACCGATCGCTGCAGCTGTGCACAGTCCATCTGTAAATAGCCCACCCAATCTACCTACCTCATTCCCATATTGTTTTAATTTACTTTTCTGCTCTTTTGCACACCACTATCACTACTTGCACATCATCATCTGCTCATCTATCACTCCAGTGTTAATCTGCTAAATTGTAATTACTTCGCTACTATGGCCTGTTTATTGCCTTACCTCCTCACACCATTTGCACACACTGTATATAGACTTTATTTTTTTCTATTGTGTTATTGACTGTACGCTTGTTTATTCCATGTGTAACTCTGTGTTGTTGTTTGTGTCACACTGCTTTGCTTTATCTTGGCCCGGTCGCAGTTGTAAATGAGAACTTGTTCTCAACTAGCTTACCTGGTTAAATAAAGGTGAAATAAAATAAAATCACAAAAAAATATTAGCTAGCAAGTATTAGCTTCCATAGCCCTCCCCAGGTGATGAGTGCCCTATATAATAGCATGCACTATATATCAGCACCGAGTGCACACTGCACCTGTGGGAGAGTTGGATTGGAGAGTGTGTGTCAACAACATTTCTGGGGCATAGCTGAAGCAATGTTTTAAGCTGATCTGACTTCTCGCAACAGGGGAGAGAGCCCGCCACAAGCTTACGTAAACTTAGGAAACTAAAGACTTCCTTGTTAGATAATTTGTTAGAGAAGTTACTTTACATGTAGTAAAGTTTTAGAATAGAGCATTACAAGAGACAATACAGAAAGAGGAAAAGAAAATAGGCTAAGAGGGAGAAAGAGAGAAAGCGACAGACAGAGTGAGACATGGCTGTGCTTAAGCAGCGGCCTTCAGCGGGCTGAATTCCTCAATTTAATCTAAAACATTGCTCCTGCTGTGGAGCAGAGCAGTTCGCCGAGGAGAGGAAGGAGGACAGAAGAAAGGCCAGGTCCTGAGGCCTTAGGGCCAGCTGGCAGGAACCATATGGAAACTCTCCTCTGGAACTCTGGAAGAGCTCCACCCCGAAGGTCAGTCAGCAAAGACAGGCAGTACACCCGCACTTGTCAACGCAACAGGTGAAACTCTGTACCCTCGCCCTGGCACATGGCCAATGCTGCATCCCTGAACTACATAACTCTTTGATGATAGCTGCTGGAAGCGGACAAAACATCCCGGACCACAGAGCTGTAACATTCCATCTCTCTCTCAGAACTCTCTGGGAAGTTTGGAAAACAGGAACTATAGGGCATGTGACAAAAGACAGGACAGGAAATGAAAAACATCCTGGTGACTGCCAAACGCAAGGCCATTTTTCATAAAAGGAATAATCAAATTTAGCTAAAAGCAAAAGTGACGCATCGGGGAAACATGTACAGAACATGGCATTGGCAGGGAAGTTACCAGGAAGAAACAAACAGTTATGGCAATAGAATACTAATGGCAGAGTTGCTGGACAGCAACACCCACACACACACTCTCAAGACTGCAGTTACCGTAAATCTTTCCTGCCTTATGCTTCAGTGGCATGGCGCTCTTTCATTTATTCTCTGTTCCTGCCTGTGTGTGCGCAAGTGTGTGTTTTTTTAGCCTAGTATGTATGAGAGAGCGAGGGCTACCAGAAAGTGAGTGTTTGTGTGAAGTGTATGTGTGTGCATGCACATGTGGGTCTACTATGTGTGCGTGTACACTTGAGTATGTGATTGGCCGGTCTCTACAGTAATGAGCTTGGTCATGGGACATCAGCTGTGACCGTGGGTTAGATAACTGGGCCTTTTAATATCCCCATCCGCTAGTGGAGGGGCTCTTATTGAGAGAGGGGTGAACTACAGTGTGTGTCCGTACGGCCGTCTACTTTTGACTAGAGCCATATGGGCCACTAGTCAACAGTAGTGCACTATATAGGGATTGGGAATAGGGCGCAATTTGGGATGTAGGCTAAAAGAGACAGCTGATGAGTCACCACACAGCCTTCTCTCATCACACGCTTTGTTCGCATAATGGCTGTAATGAACAACGGACAGGAACTTACAATTACAGTCCCCCGAAAAGTCCGAATGAATGGAGGAAAGGCTTTGGGACCTAAAAGGGTCCTTATTCCAAATGTGTAACTAGTGTAGATGGAAACACTACGGGAGCCATTGAATGAACAGTAGCTGTTGTAATAAATCAATGGCCTAATAGTGGGGTTGTGTGCAGGCTATTGAGACATACTGCTGGACCAAGTGACAGACCATTGAGTTAGGCGTGTGTGTGCAAGCGTTTTAGAGCTGTCCCTGACAACAACAAAAAATTACTTGGGTCGACCGAGTCTTGTCCTGTTCTTTCGACCAATCGATTGGTCAAAATGTTTCCATATATAGACAGATAAACCGTATTTGTTTGAATAACGTCAACTACATATGCACTGAGCTTGTCTGATGCTTTAAGCACACTTTGATTAGATAACAAAGACACACAAATGACTCAAGATGGTCACACTGTGTGACTGGCGAAAGTGGTCTCGCTCTCCTCCCTACTGCAGTGAAAAGGCACCACAGCACAACAAGTGTTTTTTTGGGCTGTCCATGAGGAAGCAGCAACATCATTACAGCCATTTAGTTTCTTGTTCGCTTCTGACTGAAAAGTTCTGTTACCGAAATCCCTAATTTGTTTTTGGAAAAATATTCCCTATTCCCTCAACCCTTGCTCTCTTTACGTGAAACATCTCATGCATGTGACAAATAGGGCCTGACCTATAGCCTATCATAATCACATCAATAAATTGGTTATAACAAACTATGAACACCATGACAGTGAAATGGATGCGGAGGACATGAAAAAGAAACTCGAAATGGGTGAATGTTTACTGGTTGCTCAGGAGGGAAAGGAGAAGAAGTCAGATCTGTGGAAGACATTTTACTTAGTTGTGGAAACTACTGGAGATCCAGAAAAAAAATAGGGTATAGGAACAAGCATTGAGTGAGTATTGTGTGTGCCAAACAGTTGCTGTTAGATGTTTTATATATGGGGATCTTTTGGAACAGTGTAAACGACACTAAATAACTGTACCAGAGAGTCTTTTCTAACAAAAAAAGATATATAAAGCCTTTATTACAGCATACTAAAAACAGTTGCAAGCATTCTTGAATTGCGGTTTATTTATTGTTTAGGCTAATTATTCAAAGCTCCCTTTGTTATTTAATTGAAAACTAAAATGCTTGATTGCATTTCAAAGCATTAACGTCCTGTATGCTGTGTGATTGATTGACTGATACAGTAGCCTATTGAAATATAGGCTTAAGTAAGTTACGGTATTAAGACTAAACAGGATGCACTCTCAGGCCTACAGCTCGATGGTGGTTATACAAGGCTACTATACAAAGCCTACTAATGAAAACGACATTACTTATTACTCTATTGATTATCATAATAATACAATTCAAAACAGCTGAATCTGTGAAATTGCTTTACCCGACATTTTGACCTTGCATGAGGCTTGGTGCTCACGGAATCAGTAGGCTATTAAACAAACACTCAAACAGGCAACAGAAGCAAGATCTATCTTATTTCTGTCGATATACAGTGCGTTCAGAAAATATTCAGACCACATTTTGTAACGTTACAGCCTTATTCTAAAATGTATTAAATCGTCCCCGTTCCCCCCTCTAATCTACACACAATACCCCATTATGAAAAAGCAAAACAGGTTTTTAGAATTGTTTGATAATTTATAAACAAATGTAAACTGAAATATCACATTTACATAAGTATTGAGACGCTTTGCTCAGTACTTTGTTGAAGCACCTTTAGCAGTGATTACAGCATCGATTCTTCTTGGATATGAAACTACAAGCTTGGCACACCTGTATTTGGGGAGTTTCTCCCATTCTTCTCTGCAGATCCTCTCAAGCTCTGTCAGGTAGGATGGGGAGCGTTGCTGCACAGCTATTTTCAGGTCTATCCAGAGATGTTCCATCGGGTTCAAGTCAGGGCTCTGGCTGGGCCACTCCAGCACATTCAGAGACTTGTCCCGAAACCACTCCTGCGTTGTCATGGCTGTGTGCTTAGGGTAGTTGTCCTGTTGGAAGGTGAACCTTCACCCCAGTCTGAGGTCCTGAGCACTCTGGAGCAGGTTTTCATCAAGGGTCTCTCTGTACTTTGCTCCGTTCAGCTTTGCCTTGATCCTGATTAGTCTACCAGTTCCTGCTGCTGAAAAACATCCCCACAGCATGATGCTGCCACCACCATGCTTCACCGTAGGGATGGTGCAGGGTTTCCTCCAGACGTGACACTTGGCAAAGAGTTCAATCTTGGTTTCATCAGACCAGAGAATCTTGTTTCTCATGGACTGAGAGTCAATAGGTGTCTTTTGGCAAACTCCAAGCGGGCTGTCATGTGCCTTTTACTGAGGAGTGGCTTCCGTCTGGCCACTCAACCATAAAGGCTTGATTGATGGAGTGCTGCAGAGATGTTTGTCGTTCTGGAAGGTTCTCCCATCTCCACAGAGGAACTCTGGAGCTCTGTCAGAGTGACCATTGGGTTCTTGGTCACCTCCCTGATCAAGGCCTTTGTCCCACAATTTCTCAGTTTGGCTGGGTGGCCAGCTCTAGGAAGAGTCTTGTTGGTTCCAAACTTCTTCCAGTTAAGAGTGATGTAGGCCACTGTGTTCTTGGGGACCTTCAATGCTGCAGCTGTTTATGTGTTTTTGTTCCCTTTCCCAGATCTGTGCCTTGACACAATCCTGTTTCTGAGCTCTACGGACAATTCATTCGACATCAGGGCCTGGTTTTTGCTCTGGCATGCACTGTATAGACAGGTGTGTGCCTTTCCAAATCATTTTGGATCCAATCAATTTAATGTACCACAGGTGGACTTCAATCAAGTTGTAGAAACATCAAGGATGACCAATGGAAACAGGATGCACCCGAGCTAAATTACAATTTCTTGAATACTTATGTAAAAAGGTATGTTTTTATTTTTTATGCATTAGCTAAAATAAAAATAAAAAACTGTTTTTGCTTTGGCATTATGGGGTATTGTGTGTAGATTGATGAGGGAAAATGAATTTAATACATTTCTGAATAACGTAACAAAATGTCAAGTGGTCTGAATACTTTCCCAACACACACACAACATTACCAAAAGTATGTGGTCATCTGCTTGTCGAACAGTTTGGGGTCACTTAGAAATGTTTTTGAAAGATAAGCACACCTTTTGGCCATTAAAATAACATAAAATTGATCAAAAATACAGTGTTGACATTGTTATTGTTGTAAATGACTATTGTAGCTGGAAACAGCTGATTTTGTATGGAATATCTACAGAGGCCAATTATCAGCAACCATCACTCCTGTGTTCCAGTGGCACGTTGTGTTAGCTAATCCAAGTTTCTAATTTAAAAGGCTAATTGATCATTAGAAAACCCTTTTGCAATTATGTTAGCAGCTCAAATAAATAAATGACTGGCCATCATTACTTTAAGACATGACGGTCAGTCAATCCGGCGGAAAATTTCAAGAACTTTGAAAGTTTCTTCAAAAGCTTCAATGCCATACAACTCTCCTTCCGTGGCCTCCAACTGCTCTTAAATGCAAGTAAAACTAAATGCATGCTCTTCAACCGATCACTGCTCGCACCTGCTCGCCCGTCCAGCATCACTACTCTGGACGGTTCTGACTTAGAATATGTGGACAACACAATACCTAGCTGTCTGGTTATACTGTAAACTCACATGAGGCATCTCCAATCAAAAATTAAATCTAGTTGACCATCATACCATCAAGCACAAGTTTCCTTTTAGATGGTCGCCTATGGGCTTCACATACTTGGGCATAATGGTGGATGGTAACCTGAACAACCTCTATGAACTCAATCTGGCCAATTTGTTGCAAAAGGTGGAGGGTGACCTTTGTAAATGGATGGACTTACCTCTCACTCTACTGGGTAGAATCAATGTAATTAAAATGAATGTCCTGCCCAGATTTCTATATATGTTTCAATCTCTCCCTATCCCTGTTCCCGCAGCATTCTTTTCCTCTCTCGACAAGATGACGGTTTATCTGGCACGGCAAAACCCCTAGGGTTGGCCTGGATAAACTGACCCTTGATTACAGTCAAGGGGGCTTAAACATCCCCAACTTTAGAATGTACTACTGGGCAGCACAGTCTAGGTTTCTGGCTCAGAGGTTTGACAAGGGTCCCTCTCCCTCATGGTTGAACATTGAAAAGCTTGAGGTAAATGATGACACTGGGGCAGAATTGTTTTACAAATGGGACAGAAAATCTATAAAAACCATCACAGACAACCCTTTAATCATACATTCTGTCCTGGCATGGGGCAAACTACATGAGCTGTTCGGACGAGGGGGATTCCTTTCCCCTAAAACCCCTTTATGGAACAATAGATTGATTCCTATGTTTTTCCAGAATAGTAACTTTAGACCATGGTCTGATAGGGGGATCACTCTTCTGGAGCATTGTTACGAGGAGGGAGTTCTTATGTCTTTTGATCAGCTGAAACAGAAATACCACTTGCCTAATAGGGACTTCTTTAGCTACCTACAACTACGAAACTTTATTAGGGTGTCTCTCAAGGGACAATGGAACCTACCTAAGATGTCACCTATTGAACAACTCTGCCACGCAGACCAACCACTGTTCAAGACCATTTCCCGTGTTTACGATGCTCTTATGTCAGGACTAACACTGCCTGGGCTAGATAAACCCCGACTTAGATGGGAAAAAGATCTGGGTATTGATCTCGATGAGGGTCTATGGAGTGACCTATGCAGGGATGGTGTTACATCCACATTGAACTCCAGATACAGACTGATTCAGTTTAATTTCCTCCATCAGCTTTATATCACCCCATCTAGACTGCACAAGTTCAACCCTGATATATCCTCCCTATGTTTTAGATGTGGCTCAGATGAAGGAACATTCCTCCATTCTACTTGGCAGTGTTCAAAACTACACAGTTTCTGGCAGGGGGTATGCGATACCATATCCTCAATTCATGGGGTTGCATTCCCTCTAGACCCGGAGGTCTGTCTACTGGACAACTTTACTAACACCAATCTTAGGCAAAGCCATACTATAAAGCTAACAGAAATATTGTTAGCGATTTCCAAGAAATGTATCGCCTTGAAATGGAAATTGGATTCCCCCCTGCCAGTTGCAATGTGGCTATCAGAAGTTAATAGTTGTATCCCACTGGAGAAAATTACTTACCGCTTGAGGAATAAGTTAAATACATTTTACAGAATTTGGCAACCTTTTATTGACTATATGGAGAATCTCCCCCCACATCACATTGAATGAACCTCTAGATTATCCTTATATAATGTTTCACACGTAACGTATAATATGTAGCCTACGGCAGGTGACCTTATGATCCAATGTCTCATTATTATTTTTATTTTTTATTGTATGTCTGTATATATAATTATAATTTGTTTTATTTTTTCTTTCTTTGTTACGCTCATCTGTTATTGTCACTTTGTCCTATTGTTGTCTAATATCTTGTCATGTTTGTCTTGAATGTTGTTAATTGGAAAATGCAAAAATAAAATACTTAAAAAAATAAAATAAAAAAAAATCTAGAATCGGCTTCCTATTTCGCAACAAAGCATCCTTCACTCATGCTGCCAAACATACCCTAGTAAAACTGACTATCCTACCGATCCTTGACTTCGGCAATGTAATTTAGAAAATAGCCTCCAACACTCTACCCAGCAAATTGGATGTTGTCTATCACAGTGCCATCCGTTTTGTCACCAAAGCCCCATATACTACCCACCACTGCGACCTGTATGCTCTCGTTGGCTGGCCCTCGCTTCATATTCGTCGCCAAACCCACTGGCTCCAGGTTATCTATAAGTCTTTGCTAGGTAAAGCTCTGCCTTATCTCAGCTCACTAATCACCTTAGCAGCACCCACCAGTAGCACACGCTCCAGCAGGTATATTTCACTGGTCACCCCCAAAGCCAATTCCTCCTTTGGCTGCCTTTCCTTCCAGTTCTCTGCTGCCAATGACTGTAACGAATTGCAAAAATCACTGAAGCTGGAGACTCATATCTCCCTCACTAACTTCAAGCATCAGCTGTCAGAGCAGCTCATACATACATAGCCCATCTATAAATAGCCCAACTACCTCATCCCCATACTGTTATTTTATTTTTTATTTTTTTGCTCCTTTGCATCCCAGTATCGCTACTTGCACATTCATCTTCTGCACAGCCATCACTCCAGTGTTTAATTGCTAAATTGTAATTATTTCGTCACTATGGCCTATTTATTGCCTTACCTCCCTCATCTTACCTCATTTGCACACACTGTATATAGACGTTTTCTATTGTGTTATTGACTGTATGTTTGTTTATTCCATGTGTAACTCTGTGTTGTTGTTTGTGTCGGACTGCTTTGCTTTATCTTGGCCAGGTCGCAGTTGTAAATGAGAACTTTCTCAACTAGCTTACCTGGTTAAATAAAGGTAAAAAAAAAAAAATGAAAATAAAGTTGCAAAAACCATCAAGCACTGTGATAAAACTGGCTCTTATGAGGACTGCCACATGAAAGGAAGACCCAGAGTTACCTCTGCTGAAGAGGATAAATTCCTTAGAGTTACCAAATAAATGCTTCAGAGTTCAAGTAACAGACATCAACATCAACTGTTCAGAGGAGACTGCGTGAATCAGGCCTTCATGGTCGAATTGCTGCAAAGAAACCCTTACTAAAGTACACCAATAAGAAGAGACTTGCTTGGGCCAAGAAACACGAGCAATAGACATTAGACCGGTGGAAATCTGTGCTCAGCATTTGTGGGAACTCCTTCAAGACTGTAAAAGCATTCCTCAGGAAAAGCATTCCTCATGAAGCTGGTTGAGAGAATGCCAAGAGTGTGCAAAGCAAAGTGTGGCTACTTTGAAGAATCTAAAATATATTTTGATTTGTTTAACACTTTTTTTGGTTACTACATGATTCCATATGTGTTATTTCGTCGTTGAGGTCTTCACTATTATTCTACAATGTAGAAAATAGTTAAAATAAAGAAAAACCCTTGAATGAGTAGGTGTCCAAACTAGAGGTCGGCCGATTAATCGGAATGGCCGATTAATTAGGGCCGAATTTCAAGTTTTCAGAACAATCGGAAATCGGTATTTTTGGACACCGATTTTGCCGATTAAAAAAATATATATATATATATATTTTTTTTACACCTTTATTTAATCTTTATTTAACTCGGCAAGTCAGTTAAGAACACATTCTTATTTTCAATGACGGCCTAGGAACGTTCTAACTCGTTCAGGGGCAGAACGACAGATTTTTACCTTGTCAGCTCAGGGGATTCAATCTTGCAACCTTACAGTTAACTAGTCCAACGCTCTAACCACCTGATTACATTGCACTCCACGAGGAGCCTGCCTGTTACGCGAATGCAGCAAGCCAAGGTAAGTTGCTAGCTAGCATTAAACTTATCTTATAAAAAACAATCAATCAATCAATCATAATCACTAGTTAAACTAGTAATATCATCAACCATGTGTAGTTATCTAGCGTGTCCTGCGTTGCATATAATCAATGCGGTGCATATCGTTGCTCCAATGTGTACCTAACCATAAACATCAATGCCTTTCTTAAAATCAATACACAGAAGTATATATTTTTAAACCTGCATATTTAGCTAAAAGAAATCCAGGTTAACAGGCAATATTAACCAGGTGAAATTGTGTCACTTCTCTTGCGTTCATTGCACGCAGAGTCAGTGTATATGCAATAGTTTGGGCTGCCTAATTTGCCAGAATTTTACGTAATTATGACATAACATTGAAGGTTGTGCAATGTGACAGGAATATTTAGACTTAGGGATGCCACCCGTTAGATAAAATACGGAACGGTTCCGTATTTCACTGAAAGAATAAACGTCTTGTTTTCGAGATGATAATTTCCAGATTCGACCATATTAATAACCTAAGGCTCGTATTTCTGTGTGTTATTATGTTATAATTAAGTCTATGATTTGATAAAGCAGTCTGACTGAGCGATGGTAGGCACCAGCAGGCTCGTAAGCATTCATTCAAACAGCACTTTCGTGCATTTTGCCAGCAGCTCTACTGTTTATGACTTCAAGCCTATCAACTCACCAATGTGAAATGGCTAGCTAGTTTGCGGGGTGCGCGCTGATAGCGTTTCAAACATCACTCGCTCTGAGACTTGGAGTGGTTGTTCCACTTGCTCTGCAAGGGCCGCGGCTTTTGTGGAGCGATGGGTAACGCTGCTTCGAGGGTGGCTGTTGTCGTTGTGTTCCTGGTTCGAGCCCAGGTAGGAGCGAGGAGAGGGACGGAAGCTATACTGTTACACTGGCAATACTAAAGTGCCTATAAGAACATCCAATAGTCAAAGGTTAATGAAATGCAAATGGTAGAGAGAGAAATAGTCCTATTATTCCTATAATAACTACAACCTAAAACTTCTTACCTGGGAATATTGAAGACTCATGTTAAAAGGAGCCACCAGCTTTCATATGTTCTCATGTTCTGAGCAAGGAACTTAAACGTTAGCTTTCTTAGATGGCACATATTGCACTTTAACTTTCTTCTCCAACACTTTATTTTTGCATTATTTAAACCAAATTGAACATGTTTCATTATTTATTTGAGGCTAAATTGATTTTATTTATGTATTATATTAAGTTAAAATAAGTGTTCATTCAGTATTGTTGTAATTGTCATTAAAAATCGTCCGATTAATCGGTATCGGCTTTTTTGGTCCTCCAATAAATCGGTATCGGCGTTGAAAAATCATAATCGGTCGACCTCTAGTCCAAACTTTTGACTGGTACTGTATATCATAAAATATATTAACTACATTTGCCACCAGTCCATAGCTATCTAAGCATCCATAGTTAACCCAGCAGTGCTGCAGTTCTTGATACAAACCGATGCGCCTGGCACCTACTACCATACCCAGTTCAAAGGCACTTAAATCTTTTGTCTTGCCCATGCACGCTCTGAATGGCACACATTCACAATCCATGTCTCAATTGTCTCAAGGCTCAAAAATCTTTAACTGGTCTCCTCCCCTTCATCTACATTGATGTCACTTTTAAATCCATTTCAATCAATAAGGGATCATAGCTTTTACCTGGATTTACCTGGTCAGTCTAGGTCATGCACTGAGTGTACAATGTTTTGTACAATCAGTGCACGGCTGCTGCAGAGAGACGAGAGAGCATGAGAAAATTAGTTTTGATCAGTCAGGGATATTAAAAGTGCTGAAAACATTTTAGCTCACTATTTAAAAGGAAGATGGAGAACAAACTATAGGATGAAAAATACTGGTGTTTTTGCGCAGGTACAGCCGACTAGCGCTAGCTAACGCTATCAAGCAAAAATAACATCCCTACCGCCTACCGCTGCTGCAGAGCTGTACCCTAGCAAGATTGTTCTAGGCCAACTGAGGTGCTGTAGCAATAATCCCATAGGTAGCACAAATGGTGTACTTCCTTACAGTCACTTTATCTCACTCCTGAAAGCGACCCGATAGAGTAGAAAAACATGGCTGACGAGACATTCCTTGTCCTGGACACTGAAATGTACCATAGCCCCTCTGTTTTCATCCATTTGGAGAAAGAGAGTCAGAGGCCAAACGTCAGGGCTAGTACAAAGCGTCCTACGTTACCTGACAAAGACTTGACTTCTCCAACTTCTCTGGTGATTTTTATTATTTGACCAACGTAAACTGAATGAACATAACTTGGCTCCCTGTCAAATGTGGAAAAACTTCACAATAAATCTGTGACAATGCTCAACTCAGTTAGCAGCAGTTAGCAGCCCAACTGCACGCAGCTTGTCAGTATTCACTGCTCTCCAGTGCGGAAATGCCAGCTAATTAGCCAGTGATTTAAAGAGCGGATTTTAAAGCTAATCCATTTTATTACACACACAGCCAGCCCAAGCTAGGCTGAGGCACTGCACTAACATTAGGCCATGAAGCTCAGAGTCAGACTTAAGTGCACTTTTTCAACCTCACACAAGTTGTTCCAAAGATAACATCCTAGAGAATGTGGAAAATACATACGCTGTTCTGTATTAACCTTGTTTATACAAACACAAAAAATAAATAAGCCACGTCTTAAAACCCAGCAGCAGGGCATTCACTGTTAGTCAAACGTCTGGCATTTACAGAGCACCAAAATATGCTGCTTGACAAATGTTTACCCGACGAATGAACAGACTGGACTCTATATCACACGATGAAATCCACAGCTAGCGATCCATGCCATCAGATTCTCCTCAGTCTCCCAGTCATGCACACACAGCTGGTAGAGCCATTGTGGTTTTCAGGCGCAGTAGACTCAGTAGAGGCCTATTTGAGGACACTGAGGAGGGCAAACAGACATTTTATTTTTTGGTCCCCGCCGCAAGTTCAAACAATATGCTAATGTTTCCTTTTCCATAAGCAGTATCCTCCAGCGTAATGAGACCACAAGTACAGCGTTGCTCGACTGTGTCAACATTCCAATACGACTCATCCATGGCATCAGGCCAGAGTCAAACGGTGCTTTACCACACAGACAGGGGGTAAGGAAAGAAGCCATGGGAAAGAGATGGAGGGATGGAGGGATAGTTCTTCTCTTACAGTGTGATCATACTTCAATTGATTTGGGGAGAGATTAACACATTTTCATCTTTTGTCACGTCAGGTCTTGTCTCATTTGTGGTTAAACTACATCCGACCGAGACCAACTCACTATAGACATAGTTAGGTTATTCTCCACAATAATGATTATAGAATTAGGGTTCCTCTCACCATTCCATTCCATGTATTCTGTATTATGGATCTGGTCACCGTTGGAGAGCGTGAGCAGTCATCAATCTGATATCCATTGGAGAAAAAAAATCTATAACCATTCTGGGAGGTATCGGTTCGTTCATTGGAGTTTCTCCACTTCCATAATTCACACTGCGCTGGAAATACCATCTGCACATTGACAGAGAGGGTGACAGTTTGTGAATTGTGATGTAAGATGGGGGAAAGTATTTGAAATATAGGGCTACCCGTGCTAACCATCGGAAGTACCGATGAACAAAAGGGACATTATGCAGAATGGGCTAAAGGGGGAAATAGAGGATATGGATATTTATTGCTGGAGCTCCTGGTGTAACAGCCTGCCTTCATAGGATATTGCCTTTCAATAATGAATGTTAATTTATTCATATCGGGAACACATACATTTGAAAATGTATGAAAAAAATGGGAAATAACACCCGCCCGTCTAAATCGATTTCAGTCGTCTAATGGAGGAAAGGAAATTAGTAGAATGACATGACAATTAAATGTCTTATGCAGTTTGATAATGTGAAATAAATAAGACAAGGAATCATTGAGTGCTGCTGGTGGGTGGGTGGGTGTGTGGGACCAGATTGATTATAATAAAAACCATTCATTGATTTGCCGGGTCAACATTGTAATCAAAGTTGAATGTATTTAAAACCCGGCAGCAGGGTTCATGACTATCCAGATTGATAGTCATGAACATATAATCAAATATGACATTGATTCTGATTGCCTAATGCAAAAGGTATTCATGAACACTGAACCTGAGAGAGGCATATTTCAGACAGAGACAGTTCCATCCAGTGACTTAACTTGTACAGAAGAAAGACATAAACCGACAAAGTCTCAGACCTAGACCCAGGCAGACAGACCCAAAGTCAGGGATAAAGATCGACACAGACCCAGGAAAAGAGAAAAACACATTCAAGACCTATATACACTTGTACCCACTTGTACTGCTGGTGGTCCTTGGTGCTCCGAGTCTTAGCCATGAACCTCTCTGCCAGTTTCTCCAGGTTCCTGGAGTACTCCATCTCAATCTCTGACTTCTTCCTGAAGAAGTCCTGCAGGTCCTGGAGGAGCTGCACCCTCATCTCTGTCTGCTGGTCCAGGCATTTCTGCTGATCCACCAGCTGGGCACGGATCTCTGAGGACACAGACAGACACAATCAAGTCAGATGGATGTCGAGAACCACACACACACAGACAAAAGTCAGAGGTTTGTAGATCTCTAAGAACCACACAGAGCAGACAGGTGAGAAATATGTCAATCTTAGTAGTCAACACCAGCCAATATTCGAATGGAATCAATGCCTTCAGAAAGTATCCATAACCCTTGACTTATTCCACATTTTCTTGTGTTACAGCCTAAGTATATTTTTTCCCCCCTCACCCATCTACACACAATACCCCATAATGACAAAGTGACTTGTTTTTTAAAAAATGTATTAAAAATAAAATACAGAAATATCTCATTTTACGTAAGTATTTACACCCTCGAGTCAGTACTTTGTAGAGGCACCTTTGGCAGCGATTATAGCTGTGAATCTTTCTGGGTAAATCTCTAAGAGCTTTCCACACATGGATTGTTCAACATTAGCCCATAATTATTTTCAAAATTATTCAAGCTCCGTCAAATTGGTTGTTGGTTATTGCTAGACAATTTTCAAGTCTTGCCATAGATTTTGAAGTAGATTTAAGTCAAAATTGTAACTTGGCCACTCAGGAACATTCATCGTCTTCTTGGTAAGCAACTCAAGTGTAGATTTGGTCTTGTGTTTCAGGTTATTGTTCTGCTGAAAAGCTGAAAATCTCCCAGTGTCTAGTGAAAAGCAGACTGAACCAGGTTTCTCTCTATGATTTTGCCTGTGCTTAGCTCCATTCCTGTTTTATCCTGAAAAACTCCCCAGTCCTTAACAATTACAAGCATTCCTATAACATGATACAGCCACAACTATGCTTGAAAATATGGATAGTGATACTCAATAATGTGTTGTATTGGATTTGCCCCAAACATAACACTTTGTAATCAGGACAAAAAGTTAATTGCTTTGCCCCATTTTTTGCAGAATTACTTTGCAAACAGGATGTATGTTTTGGAATATATTTTTATTCTGTACAGGCGTCGTTCTTTTCACGCTGTCAATTAAGTTAGTATTGTGGAGTAACTACAATGTTGTTGATCCATCCTCTGCAATTACTCTGTAATTGTTATAAAGTCACCATTGGCCTCATGGTGAAATCCCTGAGCGGTTTTCTTCCTCTCAGGCCACTGAGTTAGGAAGGACGCCTGTATCTTTGTACTGACTGTGTGTAATTAACAACTTCAATTATGCTCAAAGAGATATTCAATGTCTGCTTTTTGTATTTTCCCATTTCCAAATGCCTGAAGGTAGCACGTTCATTTGTACAAACAATAGTACGCAAATATAAACACCATGGGACCACGCAGCTGCCATAGCGCTCAGTAAGGAGACGCGTTCTGTCTCCTAGAGATGAACGTACTGTGGTGCGAAAAGTGCAAATCAATTCCAGAACAACAGCAAAGGATCTTGTGAAGATGCTGGAGGAAACAGGTACAAAAGTATCTATATCCACAGTAAAACAAGTCCTATATCGACATAACCTGAAAGGCCGCTCAGCAAGGAAGAAGCCACTACTCCAAAACCACCATTAAAAAAGCCAGACTACGGTTTGCAACTGCACATGAGGACAAAGATCGTACTTTTTGGGGAAATTTCCTCTGGTTTGATGAAACTGTTTGGCCGTAATGACCATCGTTATGTTTGGAGGAAAAAGGAAGAGGCTTGCAAGCCAAAGAACACCATCCCAACCGTGAAGCATGGGGGTGGCAGCATCATGTTGTGGGGGTGCTTTGCTGCAGGGGCGACTGGTGCACTTCACAAAATAGATAGCATCATGAGGACGGAAAATTATGTGGATCTATTGAAGCAACATCTCAAGTCATCAGTCAAGAAGTTAAAGCTTGGTCGCAAATGGGTCTTCCAAGTGGACAATGACCCCAAGCATACTTCCAAAGTTGTGGCAAAATGGCTTAAGGACAACAAAGTCAAGGTATTGGAGTGGCCATCGCAAAGCCCTGACCTCAATCCCATAGAACATTTGTGGTCAGAACTGAAAAAGCGTGTGTCAGCAAGGAGGCCTACGAACCTGACTCAGTTACACCAGCTCTGTCAGGAGGAAGGAGCCAAAATGAATAAAGAGAAAACAATGCATTAAAAATCCATAAATGTATAATTATTGTGCAATTCATATCTACAGGCTACATTGATGTTTTTCTTTCGTAAGCCTAAGCTTTAGGGCCCAACTGTAAGCATGCCAAATATGCGCCAATTGCCAAATGCTTTTGGGAACTTGGCCAGAAAAAGTTAATGTCGATCCGCTGAGGCATAAGGACAATGTTGGAGTTAAATTCAAGAAGAGAAAAGCTGCGAAATGGAGAGTTGAAAATGAAGAAAAGGTAGGGCCAGAACAGTAATGTTTGGGAAAGATTTGGTGAGGTGGTAAAAGAGGACGATAGCAGTGCCCATGTTATAGAATGATGTTTGTGAGGCGCTATACAAATTGGACAGTAACAAGACAGGGACTTTAAATATGGCACATCAAGGGAACTGTAGTCTACTGTTCAAATGGGTTGAATGGAATAATAACAGAAATCTGGAAACTGACTGTAGGTCTATAACCTCTCACATAGCCGAATATAATATTATCTCCTGCAGAATGAAGCAGTTCTTGCAGTAAAAAGATACACAAAATGTACATTTTCACTCGGGAACAGTAGTAGATAATGAATGCGCGGTTTGGGACTGTCTCTAAAGGTTCCATCTTTATCAGCATAATAAAAGCGGATAGAATTTCAACAGCATTTGCATCAAGCCGAACTGAAATCTTATGATCAGAAATGTTGGGTCATTTTCACAGATTTTCATTCCCGTAAAACAGGTCAAACTGATGTAATTTGCATTTTCTCCCAGGTCCCTAAGTCTTTGCTGTGCAAGAAAAGCAGAGATGAAAGACAAAACAAATTAACGATGTCAGCTAGATTGAAGCATTCATCTGATCAATGTATGACAGATTTTCTTGTGAGCAAGGTTTATTTAGTCTTCTAGGGCAACAAGTAATGACAGAAGAGAAGCTGCATGCACGCAGTTATAGATAAGTTGAATAACAAATAGCCTACCAAAATGTTGGAAATTATAAGCAGAAACATAGGCCAATCTAAATTAGGCTTACAGCGCTTTTTCTATATTTCTGGGTTAGGGTCAGGTGCGGGCCTCATTTTCACATATAGTTGGGCAGTTGCGGATGGGTTATTAGCAATTGCGGGTGGGTGCAGGTGAACAAACAGCTGACCACACTACTGCATGACACATTCACCAGCAAGGAAACGCCAGGGTCTTCACTAGTGGTACCTGTGACTGGAGGCTTCGCTTAACCAGGCTGTATATGGAACTAAATTACCCTCATGATATCTCACCTGTCACTGGGAATGTGTCTAATTTCATTTACATCACTCACTAATGTAGGCTACATCCACTACACGAACATGGGGTGGATGTGGGAGACAAGTCAATGTTTTGGAGAGGATTCCCTGTAAAAAGGTGAAACAACCATACATTATTTTATTTTTTAAATCACTGTCACAAGTTAGATGTACATCCAATTGGCGATGTATAGGCAAGATGCAATAGATAGTCTGTTGCGGATAAAAGGCTGTGCGTGATGACGTAGGGCACATTCAAAAAATACAAGTGAAATGGGTTTCCATCGCATTTAACTCCTCTGATGGTTTTGTCACAACACTGCACAACAACAGAAAATGGCGTTGTATATTGATTGTGCCCACTCTGGTCTTGGAACATGCGCTCTAGCCAATAGCTGGCAGGCACGGTGCCTGGTACATCGATTATCATGCCACCAGAATAATACCCTTGATATTTATTTTAAAGGAGCCTCAAGCTCATCACCGTGCACTTTCTCCACCCTCTGAATTTCATCATAACTTATTTTATCTGTAGCCCAATAAACAGCATGCTTTCCCGAATCTTAGTGGGAGGCTCAAACATCATGGTTAGTATATCGATATTTGCACATAAAAGGCGTTTCCACCACCATTTCTCAAATAATTAATTTTACCGACAAAAATATCCTACCTAGTCTGGCATATTTTGTGTTGTCGACATTTGGAAAGTTTACCAACACATTTGCTGTTTCCATCCGGCCTGTCGTGATGTTTTTTAAACGACATGTACTTCAATCAAATAAAAAGGTTGGATGGAAATCTGGTTAATGTCTTCAGAGATTCTGGTTTTAGTAGTCAGCCAACATAAAACTGATACAATGACATACAGTAAATAGTCTAATACCACAAAACACACCTCAATGGCCAGTTATGGCAAAAGTTGAGAACTATAGCTAATTTCACCTCAACTTTGTGCTTAATGACCACTCAGCCATCAATGACCGTAAAGTACAGGCTACGAAAACAGACTGCGATTAAATTTGCTCAAGAGGATAAAATTGGCATTTTCCAAACTGTCCGTAGGATCCCCCAAAGAGTAGACTCCTACATTTGGCATCCATCAATAACTGGCCAATACCAGCGATTGAGTCGAATCATTGATTAACTGCTGACTCAATTAAACTGGGCTCTGAGAGCTGCTCGTTGTGTGTTCCAAAATGCAATGGTGGAATTAGCCAAGAGCTTGGCTTCATTCATCAGCCTAAATGCCTTCCCAATCTTGATAAATTAATGATTTAAGTGGGGTCTATTAGAAATCCTTGATTAGGTATTTTCATTCCCAAGGTTTCAGGAGCGGCTCTTTCATCCGGGCACAGGAAAGGAGGGAGATAAACTGGGGCGGGGGTTGTGGGGTTTTGCTTAGTCTGATTTGTTAAGGGAAGAAACAGCAGAGATAAGCATTCAGTGTCTGAGTGGCCAGAGAGAAACCAACCATAAGCCGGAAGAACCCTATGGCTACAGGGCAGCAAAGACACCCTTCACCCCTGTATGGGTAACCAAGCCATAGCCACCTTATTCTACACCTCAACTTTAAATTGAACTTTTTACATTGTAGGTCCAGTGCAGGTAAGGTAGGCCTATAAGGAAGCTGGGATTTGTGCCATCATGGTGGGCTTCCAAGGGCTGGTGGTCAATGTTTGGAAGTCACAAGATCAACCAGGTTTTTCAGCAACATTGAGAGAGCTGAAGGAGAAAGGATATTTCTAGAGGCTACGATAGCTTTGGGGTTTTTAAATGAATGAGAAACCCAGAATTTCAAGTGTGTATAATTCCTAACTTTAAACAGTGGATGAGGATTTGGAATTAAAGCAAGGCAAGCATGACATTAATGCAAAAGAGCTGAGTGGATCATTTAACACAATTATATTCATGACTGAACATGGCATCTCCTTAAATCATTCATAGTGCATGTCAAACATTGACTAGTGGCACTATGCCATGTTGAAGCATTATGAATGACATTGCATATAAATCACCTGTCAACATTTAATGAATTATCGCTCATGATAATGTAGGCACATGTAAAACAGGGGACTGACTACACCGTATAAAACTAGGACTCCCTTTTTATTATTTTTTGTCCCTAAGCATAGGCTCTTATCCAGAGCGATTTACAGTAGTGAGTGCATATATTTTATGTAATTTTTCGTAATGGCCACTCGTGAAAATGAAACCCACAACACTCGCGTTGCATGCGCGAAGCTCTTCTAGAGGGATTCTAGAAGTTCATGGTTGGTTCATGGAACAAGTTATATTACGTTTCAGCCTGGTTTGGGCATGTCCTACCAACTGAGCCACACGCGACGCTCTAACAACGATATAATTATTTATCTTGAATGACTCGGAGGCTGAAAAGGATATACATTTGACAGAGAAGCTTAATCCCCTAGCAGGACTGTGGCGGTCATGAAATTTTGTCAGCTGGTTATTGTAATGCAAAAAACATTGCCGGTTTCACAGTAACTGACGGTTAACATTAACATATTTAGCATCTCCAGCCCTCCACGCATACAAGCCGCTGGCTGATGCGCAACTTTGGAACGTCTAAAATCGATTGAATATACACAATCACAATAAATCCATGATATATTTTAGATAGGTCTAAAGAAACATTATGATATGAAGAAAATGTTCTTTAGAAGAACAGAATAGGAGTTGGCCTAATATATGTTATCCGGTTATTCGCCATGGCATTAGCTGTAGGCTTCTTCATTTAGCAGACAATATATGCATATAAAGTCCCGTGCCATTATATGATTGAACTTCGCTTAATAAAATAGAAAGGAAATTTTTCCCATTCCGGAGCGAGAGTTCGCATACGAAGCGGCGATGTTGATCGTAAAAGTGATCATTTGAAACAGGTCCTATAAACTAGACTTACAGTTATTTGGCAACTTTAGTTGTGAATTAATTAAAACCTTAGAATGCCTTAGAAATCTAAAGATATGAGCTGCGTGATGCGACTATAGCTATTGATGATTTGAGAACGTTGCAAAAAAGCTTGCGCTTCGTTCCGCTGCACACGCTGTTCTCTCATCAAGTGAACATATTTTCACCCACCAGACGATTCTCAATTTAATCTAGTCTTTAGTAATATGTAAAATTAGTTCCGATTTAGAATCGCCCATTATCAAATGAGCGGGAACAGGGACAAGAGAAAAAAATACGTAATCCATATGCACTCGAACAGCGAATGAAGGCCACTTTGCCCCCTTTCGTTTTTCACTAATGTCGGGCAGGTTATTTCGCAGTGGGACAAGTGATATTCCGCCCAAACTCCATATACCATGAGTTCTCCAACTCTGTTCCTGCAGCTACCAAGTGCTTAATTTGGGAAACCAAGTAAAATCAGTTCGGGAACATCGATAGTAACATCACAACAAAACATATTTCATTAAAACTGTTGACAGCCCGTCTGCGAGCTGGAGAAAGGAATGAAAGAGCAAGGGAAGGAGATGAAACACATGGTGGTGAGATATTCTGTAGCTAAAATAATGTCAGCCTATTAGTTTATGAAAATATAAAAAATGACATATTACTAGCCTATTCAAAATCTAATACATATTCACTTTAATTGTAGTATAACTCTGAACTTGCTTAATTTATGGTAGACTGCTTACGTACCAAAGATACTGTATCTTAAAATAGTATTTTTTCCCCCAAATGTATTGTATCACAGCAAAATCTGATTTTTTTTAATTCATTTTTTTATGGGGGGGGGGGGGGCTTGGGCTCATATAAAGGCTTATGCTTGTGAATTAATAATCCCCTTAGAAAGCGCTGTCCATTTCATTGTGTTATAGGCTTTGAAACATCCACAACGACCATGTTTTCCACTCAGTTTCAACCCGTTGTTGAACTTATTTCTTCCAATTCCTCACAGTGAGGTGAGTTTTTTAAAAGCACATACTGTTTTAATGATACATGTTTGTGATTTAAGATAGCATTTGTATTGATGTCAGAGTGGTTAGAGGGACAATAGAGCCTTCAGCACCAGGCCAATAGTAACCTGGTGATCTTTAGCTAGTTGGATACTATTAATTCATGTCCAGAGTGCATAAGAGGTGATTACTGGGGTCATGACTCATGACTGCTGTGTGGTGGTAATATGGTCACCCCAACAGCCCTATCCCCTAGTCAGTGAGGAGCCATTCCACAGTAACTAGTATTTTTCACTTAAAATGTATGCCAAACAAAACCATTGATTTCAAAGTTTAACAAACCCTACAACTCCATGCACAAGGACTACTTTAACAATTTACACTGAATATTTTACAACACATTTACTGGAAGAACTGTGCAGATGCCAAGTTTGGTAGCAGCATTTCAGTAAAATCACCCTCAGTTTTTTGTGTACACGTTTTGCAAGAACTAATTTAAATATCTGATCCGAATTAAAGGGATCCTTTGGGATTTTGGCATTGATGCCCTTTATATACTTCCCCAGAACTCGTGGATACTGGTTGTATGTCTCTGTGTCCAGTATGAAGGATGTTAGAGGTAGTTTCATGAGCCAATGCTAACTAGCATTAGCACAATGACTGGAAGTCTATGAGTAACGCTAGTTAGTAATTGAGCTAGCGCTAGTTAGCAACATTCTTCAAACTGCACTCAGAGACATAAAATGGTATCCACGAGTTAATCTGACTCTTGAAGTAACCCTTTAAGAGTCAAAGATGTCTGCAGAAATAATGTGGTGTCAGCTATGACATGACACAATCACACAGAAAAATGTATTTTGGTTATTTAACTACAGTAAGTGAAGTGGAATTGCTGTAACGGAATTTCATCATGGGTCCCTGATCTTTACTACATGAAAATGCATAATTATGGATATGAAAGCTTCCTTTGCATATTTGGGTATTATTTTACACAGTGGCTATTATTTTAATGAGTTCTGCCCCAAAGGGGAAAAACCAAATTTGGCATCATAGACATCTATGTTTCACAAATTTGGATATCAAAGTACAGCACAGTAGAGTTCAGTACAGTACATTTGTGTACTCAAATCTAGTGTACTCTGTGCTTCATTGAACTCTACTGTACAGTACTATAGTCTACTTTTCTTTACTGTACTCTGTTCTGTACTGTCCAAACTTGTGAACCCAACTGTTGTTTGGCACTAGAATGATTTCCCATTGTAGCCAAATCAATTGCAGAAATCCTGTTACCGATTTGATAACAGAATGAGTTTTAAATCACTTAATAATTCATAAACAAAACTGATATCAGTAAAAACACTAACTAATTGATAAGTCTACCTTGTTAATTCTGTAAACTTTTATTATCCTCCCGCATGAGGGGGAGATTAGAAAGGATCTTAAAGGATGTGTGTTTTTAGGGCCTCCCGAGTGGCGCAGCGGTCTAAGGCTGTGTCACTACAGATCCTGGTTCGATTCCAGGCAGTATCGCAGCCGGCTGCTACTGGGAGACCCATGAGGCGGCGTACAATTGGCCCAGCATCGCCCAGGTTAGGGGAGGTCCTTGTCCCATCGCACTCCAGTGACTCCTGTGGTGGGCCGGTCACATGCACGCTGACACGGTCGCCAGGTGTACAGTGTTTCCTCCGACACATTGGTGCGGTTGGCTTCTTGGTTAAGCGGGTATTGTATCAAGAAACAGTGCAGCTTGGCAGGGTCGTGTTTCGGAAGACACGCGGCTCTTGACCTTCGCTTCTCCTGAATCCGTACTGGAGTTGCAGTGATCCAATTACCAATTGGATACCATGAAAAAGGGGTAAAACATATATTTTTTTTTTAAAGAAAATAAGATGGGTTTTTGGTAACGGAATTTCAAGGCACAAGGCAATGTTTCTTAAAACTTACAGAAAGCAGAAAAATGTATCCAAAACTAAATATAAAAATGTGTTGATATTAGTTGGCGGGGTTCTTTACTTTTACATTTTGTCATTTTGCAGAAGCTCTAATCCAGAGCTATTTACAGGAAGTAGCAAGTGCATACATTTTCATACTGGTCCCCCGTGGGAATCGAACACACAACCCTGGCTTTGCAAGCACCATGCTGTACCAACTGAGCCACACTAGGTGATGTATTTCTAATACCCTTAAAGATTTTTCATGTAGATGTTTTCTAAGAACCCTGTTCCATCTGTTTGACCAGAAATCAAAGCGTTTGTTTATTCCAAATGTTTAGGATGGAAAAATGTATATGACACCCAATTCTACATGCTCCTATGAACTTCACGTTGGTGCTCATGGGTCCTTTTACATGGAAATTACCTGAGACAACTAAGGGGATATCGCAGAGATTTACACCGATTTTCTGTGGCATCTCAGGGCAACTGAACACCTTGCTCTGATCAAACTGATTGGGTATCAAGTCTTCTGCTAGTAAATGTTGATGTGATTTTCAATAGCATTTGGGGGGAGAGACAGTTTACAAGCACCTCTGTGGCTGTACAAGAGGACAGTGCCAAGGAGGGAGTCTACAGATGGGCTTTGAGGGATTCTAGAGTTGGTTCATGTAAACAGTAATATCACAGTTCAGCCTGGTTTGGAAAAGGAGCATACAAGGACATGCATACTGACTCTGTGGGCCTTTTCGACCACAGCATGTCCAGGGCTGACAGCACAAAACCAACCATCCAATCCAAATGAAAGGTGTCCCAGAATGCACAGTGGGTGGACGTAGACAATGAGAGAAAGAGCCGTTTGGTCTTTGTGGTGATCAGATGGAACCAAAGGCCTTTTGTTTTGGACTGGATGTCATCCAACTAGCTCTTTCGAAGAGCACACGACAACATAGGTTACTTCCCATTACCCCAATCACAGTGGCAAATATGTCCAAAGTTGCAACTCATTGCTTTTAATTGCAGGTCCATTTGTTGTGAGAGAAAGTGCCATGTAGGCAGGGCGACAGAGAATGAAACACTGTTGATCTCCTGAAAGAAACGAGCATCGGTGAAAACAACTTGTCAGAGAAGCAGAGACAAATGTTCCCTGCCTCTGCCATGCTAAAAGGCTCTCCATTCTCCCACCAATTCACTTTGCTATGAATCAAATCCACTAAAAAGCTCCCCTGGCCCATTCACTGCTCTTCTTTCCAGGTTATCTTTTACAATTAGTTGTATAATTAGTCCTCCAAGGGTCTCCACATGCTCATCAGCAGCACCTGAAATAGCTCAGCATGGGGTCTGGAGGGATGATGATGGAGGGTCCCCTGCCTCACCATCTGGTAGATACAGTGCATTTGGAAAGTATTTTGGACCACTTGACTTTTTCCACATTGTTACGTTACAACCTTATTCTATAATGTATTAAAAAGCCAAACCTGGTTAAGATTTTTTTTGCAAATTTATGAAAAAATTAATAACTGAAATATCACATTTACATAAGTATTCAGACCCTTTGCTCAGTACTTTGTTGAATCACCTTTGGCAGCGATTACAGCATCAAGTCTTCTTGGGTATGACTCTACAAGCTTGGCACACCTGTATTTGGAAAGTTTCTCCCATTCTTCTCTGCAGATTCTCTAAAGCTCTGTCAGGTTGGATGGTGAGCGTCACGGCACAGCTATTTTCAGGTCTCTCCAGAGAGGTTTGTTCGGGTTCAAGTCTGGGCTCTGGCTGGGCCACTCGGACATTCAGAGACTTTCCCGGAAGCCACTCCTGCGTTGTCTTGGCTGTATGCTTAGGGTAGTTGTCCTGTTGGAAGGTGAACCTTTGCCCCAGTCTGAGGTCCTGAGTGTTTTGAAGCAGGGATGGTGCCAGGGATGGTGCCAGGTTTCCTCTAGATGTGACGCTTGGCATTCAGGCCAAAGAGTTCGATCTTGGTTTCATCAGACCAGAGAATCTTGTTTCTCATGGTCAGAGTCCTTTAGGTGCCTTTTGGAAAACTCCAAGCGGGCTGTCATATGCCTTTTACTGAAGAGTGGCTTTTGTCTGGCCACTCTACCATAAAGGCCTGATTTGGTGAAGTGCTGCAGAGATGGGAGAACATTCCAGAAGGACAACCATCTCCACAGAGGAATTCTGTAGCTCTGTCAGAGTGACCATCGGGTTCTTGGTCACCTCCCTGACCAAGGACCTTCTCCCCCGTGGCTTGCCTCGTGGCTTGGTTTTTGCTCTGACATGCACTGTCAACTGTGGGACCTTATATAAAACAGGTGCGTACCTTTCCAAATCATGTCCAATCAATTGAAAATAACACAGGTGGACTCCAATCAAGTTGTAGAAACATCTCAAGGATGATGAATGGAAACAGGATGCACCAGAGCTCAATTTCGAGTCTCATAGCGAAGGGTCTGAATACTTTTGTTTTGTATTTATTTGCAAAAATTCTAAAAACCTGTTTCCACTTTGTTGTTATGGGGTATCTTGTTGTAGATTGATGACAATATTTTTTTTTAAATCCATTTTATAATAAAGCTGTAATGTGATAAAATGTGGAAAAAGTGAAGGGGTTTAAAAACTTTCCTAATGCACTGTACGTGGGGTTAGGAGGGCTGCTCACCAAATCAAATCAAAATCATGGCTTCAAACGGAGGAAGATCGACTGGATATATAGCATCAAAAAGTAATTATGGACTAGGATCATGATTCTTTACCTGATAACACACTTTCAATTACCGCTGAGAGCTGGATCACTTGCCAGAGAGCTGGGTCTCTTGTGTTCTGACCTTTGGGGAGAGTATTCAATTGACCCTTCGCTAAACCCAGTCCCAGAATTTTGGGTAACCGATTGCAGCGCTCCAATGGATAGCAACTCTTGTCGAGTCCGACACCTTGCATACAGTGTTGCCAATAGTGATGGGCATTCCGGCTCTTTTCAATAATTAAATTATTAAATGATATCGCTCTACCTTAACCACAATGTATTTAAAAATGCATTGGTTTGTTATGAAAAATAATGCTATTAAACATTTGCATTTAAAGTAGAACTTTTTAATGTATATAAACAAAGTGCATTTAAATGTAACAATTCAAAACGAATACAATCTGAACAACAAAATAATAGAATATGTAACCATATCAAAGAAAAATAAATAACAATGTGCAAAACTGCAGCATCCCACTTAAAACATTAAACTGGTCCCTCTTTTCTCTGTCTTCTTTATTGCCATGTTATAACCAGCAGCACACAGCAATGCTGACCCTATTTTGCTTTTATGAGAGATTTGCATTCAGAAATGCAAGCTGCCTCACTTGAGGGGCTGATGCGGTTTCTTCTCTCAGTAATTATTTGTCCCGTTTTCGAGAAGAGGGGCGCCTCCAAATAGGATCGGACCTCCTTTATGGCATCTGCTGAGTGATTCCTTCGTGCTGCATCCCCCGTTGCTCTCTCGTCAAACAGCATCCAAACAGCAGACGTTTGTGGCACTACCGCTGGTGCAGTTCTGCTCAGTTGCTAAATGTTATACTGCAACTCCCATCTGCCCCAGCCGTCCGCCCCAGCCCCCTGCCCCCATCCGCCCCAGCCCCCTGCCCCAATCGCCCCAGCCGTCTTAAAAAAAGGTAGGGGCCTGGATCAGAAACCAGTCAGTTTCTGGTTTGACCACCATTTGCATCATGCAGCGTGACACATCTCCTTCACATAGAGTTGATCAGGCTGTTGATTCATGGGGCCATACATTATCATGATGAAACGTGAGGTGATGTCGGCGTATGAATGGCATGACAATGGGCCTCTGGATCTCGTCACGGTATCTCTGTGCATTCAAATTGCCATCGATAAAATGCAATTTTGTTTATTGTCCGTAGCTTATGCCTGCCCATACCATAACCCTACCATGGGGCACTCTGTTCACATCAACAAACAGCCCGCCCACACAATGCTATACACGTGGTCTGCGGTTGTGAGGCCGGTTGGATGTAATGCCAAATTCTCTAACACAACGTTGAGGTGGCTTATGGTAGAGAAATTAACCTTAAATTATTTTGCAACAGCTCTGGTGGACATTCCTGCAGTCAGCATGCCAATTGCATGCTCCCTCAAAACATCTGTGGCATTGTGGTGTGGCAAAACTGCACATTTTAGTGGCCTTTTATTGTCCCCAGCACAAGGTGCACCTGTGTAATGATCATGCTATTTAATCAGCTTCTTGATATGCCACACCTGTCAGGTCGATGGATCTTGGCAAAGGAGAAATGCTCACTAACAGGGATGTAAACAAATTATTTTGTTCACAACATTTGAGAGAAATAAGCTTTTTGTGAGTATGGAACATTTCTGGGATCTTTTCCTTCAGCTCATGAAACATGGGACCAACACATTACATGTTGCATTTATATTTTTGTTCAGTGTAGTTAAGATGACCTCATGCAATGGAGAGACTGAGCTTAAAGTCTTTCAGATTTATTTTGAACATAATATCATGATAGCCTCAATGTGTACAAATAAGTACTTTTCTCACATACTGTACTGATTCAGAGTCACAACTTTTGTTGAGAGATAAAAATCATTATGCAATGACTCAAATGTGTTGCAGTGAAGCGGTACCCATGTCACGACGCGTGTTATTACAAAGAGAGCCATTGAATGACATCAGCGGGAATAATATACTAAGCGATTAATCATTTATTGGTTATGTGAGAGACCGAGCTGCATACCAACAGTGAAGTCTCTTGTCAGTGACAACGCTGGGCAGATACAGGCAAGAATGTATCACCACCTTAGTGTTATGTCACAGAGCGGTCACTAAAGAACCCAGTGTCCAACTGTCTGTGGAGCTGCCACATCCAAGATGACAACATATAGAGATGAGAGAAGCTAAACAACGTTGCTAGTGTAGCGTGGTGGTCCCAGATCTGTGGTGCTGTTTTGACAACTCCTATTTGGGACCTCCAGAATAGGGCTTGTGGCCTACTGCCCTAAAAAATGGAATAGTGAATAGTCTAATTTACCCACCTGCAAAGTGACAGAAAAAAATAGGCTTAATTTCTCAAGGGTGGCTAAGAATGTGTGTGTGTGTGTGTGTGTGTGTGTGTGTGTGTGTGTGTGTGTGTGTGTGTGTGTGTGTGTGTGTGTGTGTGTGTGTTAAGCCAGGGCTGGCCAGGACACTCACAAACTGAGCATGCATCCTTGGGGTCGCCTGTGTGAGGCAATGAGTCAGAGAGATGCTTCTTTCTCTGAGTCAGAGATCCTGATCGATAAACACTAGTAGCACACGCCAAAAAAGGAGAGGCTGTTGGAAATGACAGAACACAATATTCTGAGATTTCAAGCATTCAATCCATGGGAGCCATCAAAAGTATATCTTCACACATTGTTTAAACCAACATTGTGAAGTCAATACATTATGCAGTGATGTTGGGCTAGTTCCCACTTCGGTCTCTCTTGTTCCAGTATTTCTCTACGCCACAAGCATTTTGCTACACCTGCAATAACATCTGTTAAATATGCATATGCAACCAATAAAATTTTATTTTGTTTTCAGCCAGGGAGTCTTCAGGGTTGTTTTGTCAAGAGCAGCCGGAGCAGCTTTGTTTGTTTGTTACTACAGCCATATCAATACCGCTGGGGTGCAGAGGCCTGTGATCTACTATTAGCCTGTCACTATTTCCTGACTCGCACATCCTCTAAGTAACACACACTGGGTCACGGCCACACACACACACACACAGGAAATGCTGCTCTACTGGCCAGGTTTTTCCTTTAGTTTTCTCAACGGCCCAAGAGGATTGTGGACCGCTGACGCAGAGAGCTGCGGCTCCTTCCTGTTCACTGGTTTTGACTGACAGAGATGTTTTGTGAATCAGCCTGTCTCAGCCATGCCCTCTTACACATCATTAAATGCTTCACTTAGACAGTAAGCAGTGACTAAGCAAATGCTTGTAACTCTGTAGTAGCAAAGAAAGTTGCTGTTTTTCACAAAAAAATTGATAAAAGTTAATGTGCCGGGATTTATGAGTGAATTCTGATCAGGATTTATGCAAATGTATTTTTGATTGACGAGGCAAAATCCTTCACAAACAGGCCAGGCCAAAGCGGCTGATTATATATTGACATGAACAAATTTATCCCCCATTCAACAGGGTAATTATTCAAGTGTACAATCACACAGGCAATAACTGTAATAATCCTCAAATCAGCATTAGGTCATATCTGCCAAGCAGGCACAATAGCCAACAGCAGTGGTTGCTAAGGTGACGTTTCAACAAGAGTGAACACCAGCAGAGAGCGTAGAGGGGGGTATCAATCACTACCGGGCATCATTATGGTGGAATGTGAGGACCATCATTCAGCTCCAACCCAAATAGAGGAGCTGAATGGTGGGAGAAGTAAGCACACTTTAGAAGGAAATGGTATTTATTCAGCAGCTGTCTTGTTTGCTCTGGACGCCTTTGGTTCTGCACTTTGACTCCGTGGCTGGTGGGGTTGAGTAAGTGTGGGGCTACAAATCCAGCATGTACACCCTCTCCCTAGAGCCTCGACAGGAGCTGTGACGTTAGATAGAGAAGA
This sequence comes from Salvelinus fontinalis, assembly GCF_029448725.1. Taxonomy (NCBI): domain Eukaryota; kingdom Metazoa; phylum Chordata; class Actinopteri; order Salmoniformes; family Salmonidae; genus Salvelinus; species Salvelinus fontinalis. The sequence continues at coordinate 27,011,453 of NC_074673.1, read as the reverse complement.
GAAAGGCAGAGAGAGAGAGAATGTCCATTCCCAGTCTTCTTCATCCTTTATGCATTTCCTTACCCACCCTGCCTCCACCCCCTGCTTTTACCAACTCAACAACCCCTTGGCCCTAGCCACCCAGCCTCCTCCATTTCCCTAGCCTCCTACAGCCTCAACCCTCCTGCTTCACCTCTTTAACCTCCCTCCTCCTCATTTATCTCCAGTCCCAGTCCAGCTGTGTCTGTCTGCCCTGAGGGGACAGCAGCGGAGAGGGAACTCCTTGGCTTTGAAAACTCAATACATGCATCCAGGCTACGGCTTTGTGTTGAACGGGGCCATTCCACCCCATACACTCCCACTTGGAAAATGACATCTCAACTCTGCGTTTCAGATCTACCGTCTTTTTTCTCCCACAGTGCTGAAAAATGACAAGGAGGCTAGCATCTGTAGTGGCTTTGTACTTTGGTTTGGTAATACCAGTGATGGGAGAGCGATAGAGGAGGCTAAGGATCGTATGTCAGACCACCACCTTCCTGCTCCTTCACACGATGCACTGTCTGTGCAGGCCCCAGCTCTTACAGTTAGGATGATTTGTTTGGGAAAACCCCCCCCGAAATCCTGTGGATTGGAACATCCCAAAACAACTTCAAGTACAGCACTACTGAAAATTCCATATGAATGTTCATGCGTCCACTGAGGTAAACACTCAATACAGTTTGATAGTAAAGGCGTGTCAAGGTTCAAATGGAATACGGATTCAGAAAAAATGTATAGGTGAACCACATGAATGGCAGAGTAGTTGTAATGCCGAGGCTGTATTACTGCTGAGGCCTCAGCCTGAAGGGTCCCCTAGGATAAAGCATGAAACCTGAGGAGCCCCTGGGACAAAGCATGCAGCCTTGAGAGTAGAGGGGCAACACAATGAGGTGCCTAGTCCAACACCCATGCGTTGGGGAAGAGATACAATACCATGCACCTGTGTATGGAGTTCAACCTAGCAATGCAGACCAGATGCAGACCATTCTTCTGATGTGTCACAGGGGAAAGTAATTCTGACACTCCTCCTCACCCCTGTTTCTTAATGCTCACCCAGTCTCCCTCCACTGCCAGGGTATCACTGTCTGCCAGCCCGGGCTGACAACACATCCCAACAGCCAGGACACTGTGGCACCAGGGAGCCAGAGGAGAGGACTGGTGAGTGAGTGCACACAACTACAGCTGAGGTGTCATTTTCGAAGTTAGATCCATTGCCCTGTGAAAGGTCATACATTACCACTTGCCTGATTGAATTCCAATGCACCAAGCGAAACTTCCTCAGTACAGAAACTATGAACAGCGCAGCTAGCACTATTGCTGCTTATAAAATGGCTATTGGTGGGCTAAGCCTTCCCATTAGCAACCTCAGTCTGATACAGATAACACAGGCCCAAGCCATTTCCATTCTATAAGTCTACATCAGGGGTGTCAAAATCAATCCATGTTCTTTTTTCTCCTTTCAATTAAGACCTAACAACCAGGTGAGGGGAGCTCCTTACTAATCAGTGGCCTTATTCATTCATCAGATTGGAGGTCAATAGGGGTTGAGGATGCCTGGGAGGGCTTAGATAGATTTTTTCTCCCAAATTTCATATAAAAAGAGTAACTGCGAGTTTGGCCATTTCTCAATCCTTTTATTATAACTTCAAGAAACGATCAAAAGATGAAAGAGGCCGTCCTCTTCAAAGCACTTTAATGTAGGAATTTAAAGAGAAATACAAATCAATGGATTGCCCTCTAGATCAGTGATTCTCAACCAGGGAGCCTTAGGACCCCTGGGGCTTAGAGAGCTGAGGGATCCTAAAAAAAACGCTGGGATAAAAATAAGAAAGGCCAAAATACCTCACATTTAATGTTTGACAAGCATTAAAAACATGGACAATTTCATACTTTGAAAACACTCTTACAAATGTGATCTCTGCTGTAGATTTTTTGAAAGTGTTTAAAAATCGGCCTCAGACAGGATCTAGTTGTGATCAGCAGTTGTGGTCCGGGCCTGACAGTCTCAATACATTCTCTCTTCAATCTCAATAGACTTTCTCCACATGACTAGAGGGCGGCCATGTCTAAAATGTCATAATCTCCCTTTATGAATCTCAATAACATTAGATTACATATTATCCTACACAGGCTGGGAATGAAAAGAGCATTCTTCCCCGTGGCAGAAACCCAACCGTAGACTCACACCAGACACCTTTAAATGGTGCTGGAGGGGATGGCTGCCGTTTTAAGAACTCTTAACCAACTGTGCCATTTTGTTCATTTTTTTTGCATTGTTTGTAACTTATTTTGCACATATTGTTGCTGCTACCATCTCTCACTAAGCTAAGGACCCTGGGACTAAACATCTCCCTCTACAACTGGATCTTGGACTTCCAGACGGGCCGCCCACCAGGTGGTAAGGGTAGGCAACAACACATCTGCCACGCTGATCCTCAACACTGGTGCCCATTCCAGTACTCCCCGTTCACCCACGACTGCATGGCCAAGCACGACTCCAACAACGTAATGATGGTTTCTGACGACAGAACAGTGACCTCATCACTGACAATGAGACAGCCTATATGGAGGAGGTCAAAGACCTGGCAGTGTGGTTCCAGGACAACAACTTCTCCCTCAAATGTGGGCAAGACAAAGGAGCTGATCGTGGACTACAGGAAAAGGAGAGCGGAACAGGCCCCCATTCACATCAACGGGGCTGTAGTGAAGCAGGTTGAGAGCTTCAAGTTCCTTGGTGTCCACATCACCAACAAACTACCATGGTCCAAACACACCAAGACAGTCGTGAAGAGGGCACGACAACACCTTTGCCCCACCTCACAAGACTGAAAAGATTTGTCATGTGTCCCCAGATCCTCAAAAAGTTCTACAGCTGCACCATCGAGAGCATCCTGACAAGTTGCATCACTGATATGGCAACTGCTTGGCATCCGACCGTAGGGCGCTACATAGGGTAGTACGTACGGCCCAGTACATCACTGGGCCCAAGCTTCCTGCCACACAGAACCTACTGTATATACACTAGGCGGTGTCAGAGGAAGCCCCAAAAAATTGTCCAGGACTCCAGTCACGGCAAGCAGTACTGGAGAGCCAAGTCTAGGTCCAAAAGGCTCCTTAACAGCTTCTACACACAAAACAATTCATCAAATGGCCACCCAAACTATTTACATTGACACCCCTCCCCATTTGTTTTTACACTGCTGCTACTCACTGTTCATTAATATGCATAGTCACTTTACACCTAACTACATATACAATTTACCTCAACTAACCTGTACCCCCGCACATTGACTCGGTACCCCCTGTATATAGCCTCGTTGTTATTTTGTGTTACTTTTTATTTAGTAAATATTTAGCGCATGTGACAAATAAAATTTGCTTGGTGCAAATGATGTGTATAAGCCCTGGATGACTGACAGGGGGCGCTGTATCGAAGCCATCACGTAGACATCTTGGTACTCCCTTGAAAAACTATAGAAATATGTATATACATTTTTTCAATGTTTAACTCTATTACAGACACCTTAATGCATACTTTTAAATAATATAAAAATATTTTTAAAAACGTCACAGCAGAATTGAAAAATATATGGCAAATGGAAATCCAATATGGATGGGGTTAAGAGATAGATGGGAGGGGTTGAATGCTGAAGGGTGGGACTAATAACAAGATAAAATGTAAAGCATACGGGGTCTGTAAAAAGTATATAGGTTCAGAAATTTTGTGAAATAGCAGTTACAAAAATATGGCAAATAGAAATCAAACTGGATGGAAATCAGAAATAGAGGAAGGCCAGGACTCAAAACAAACAAAATGTAACTATTGTAAAATAGATTGTGTCTGTAAATTGCATAGTATGTATAAGCTGGAAGTAGAAGCCTAAGTGTTATTATTAGTTTACTCCAGTTGGGGGAGCGGTGGTAGGGTTCGCGGGAAATAATAGAGGAAGGTATATAAAATAAAATCATGTTTGTTTGTACCCAAAAAAAGATATGGGGGATTGGAAATGATGCAGACAATTACATTGATGGAAGCAACAATCTATCCTCAATATTAAATATGATCCACCCCCCCCCCCCAAAAAAGTCCACTTAAAGTTGCATAAGGACAGTATAAGGGTCCGTACACTGTTCATGACTAGAACTGTCGACTAGAACCAATGACTTTCTTTCTGACATAAATCAAATGTTATTTGTCACATGTGCCGAATACAACTAGGGAAGACTTTACTGTGAAATGCTTGCTTATGAGCCCTTCCAAACAATGCAGAGTATAAAAATAATGAGGAATGAAATAAAATACACAATAATGGAGCTACAGTGTATTGGGCCAGTGAAATGATGTTAAAGTGCAGACTGTCACCTTTAATTTTAAGGTATTTTCATCCATATCAGGTGAACCATTTGGAATTTACAGCACTTTTTGTACATGGGGGGGGATATACCCACCCCCATTTTAGGGAACAAATTCACTTGTGTATTAAAAGTTTAGTATTTGGTTCCATGTTCCTAGCACGCATTAATTACATCAAGTTTGTGACTCTACAAACTTGTTGGATGGATATTCTGTTTGTTTTGGGTGTTTCATAACATCTTCTGCCAAATAGAAATGGTAAATCATGTATTGTGTAATTTTGGAGTCATTTTAAAACTGTAAATAAAATTGTTTCTAAACACTTCGCAATTAATGTTGATGATTCCATTATTCTGGATAGTCCTGAATAATGAGTGAGAAAGTTAGATGCACAAATATCATACCCCCCCAAAAAGGCCAACTTCCCTGTTATTGAAATGGTGAGAAGTTAGTATGTCTTGGGGGTATGCTATTTGTGCATCTAACTTTCTCAATCATCATTATTCACGAATGATTACAGATAGTCCTGAATGGATCATGAATAATGATAAGTCAGAAAGTTAGACACACAAATATCATTACGCACAAAATAATCTGAAACCCAACCAAAACAAAAGCAAATGCATCCAACAAGTTTATAGAGCCACAAGCTTGATGTAATCATTGCGTGCTAGGAATATGAGACCGAATACTAAACTTTTCACTACTTTAATACACATCAGTGAATTTGAAATGGACAAAAATGCCTTCAAATTAAAGGTGACAGTCTGCACTTTAACCTCATAGTCATTGTACCATTTCAAATCCAAAGTGCTGGAGTACAGCACCTAAACACCACAAAATCTGTCACTATCCCAATATGTTTGGAGCTCACTGTATATTCACAGGAAGTACCAGTACCAGATCAAATGTGCAGAGGTATGAGGTATTTGAGTTAGATATGTAGATGGCAGGGTAAAGTGACTAAGCATCAGGATAGATAATAATACAAGCAAAATAAAGAAAAGCATGGCAGCAGCAAATGAGTGTAAAAGTGTGTGAGTGAATGTGTGTAACGTGCATGTACAGTGCATTCTGAAAGTATTCAGACCCCTTGACTTTTTCCACCATTACATTACAACCTTGTAAAACAATTTAAGTCTTAGAATAACACGCAATACCCCATAATGACAAAGCAAAAAGAGGGTGAAAAATTCTCATTTATAAAAATAAAACAAAAATATTACATTTACATAAGTATTCAGACCTTTTACTCCGTACTTTGTTGAAGCACCTTTAGCAGCGATTACAGCCTTGAGTCTTCTTGGGTATGACACTACAAGCTTGGCACACCTGTATTTGGGGAGTTTCTCCCATTCTTCTCTGCAGATCCTTTCAAGCTGTCAGGTTGGATGGGGAGCGTCGCAGCACAGTTATTTTCAGATCTCTCCAGAGATGTTGGATCAGGTTCAAGTGCCGGCTCTGGCTGGGCCATTCAAGGACGTTCAGACTCCTGTGTTGTTTTCATCAAGGACCTATGTACTTTGCTCCGTTCATCTTTTCCTCGATCCTGACTAGTCTCCCAGACCCTGCTGCAGAAAACAATCCCCACAGCATGGTGCTGCCACCACAATGCTTCACCGTAGGGATGGTGCAGGGTTTCCTCAAGATGTGATGCTTGGCATTCAGGCCAAAGAGTTCAATCTTGGGTTCATCAGGATCAGAGAATCTTGTTTCTCAAGGTCGGAGAGTCCTTTAGGTGCCTTTTGGCAAACTCCAAGCGGGCTGTCATGTGCCTTTTACTGAGGAGTGGCTTCCGTCTGGCCACTATCATAAAGACCTGATTAGTGGAGTACTGCAGAGATGGTTGTCCTTCTGGTTCTCCCATCTCCACAGAGGAACTCTGGAGCTCTGTCAGAGTGACCATCGGGTTGTTGGTCACCTCCCTGACCAAGGCCTTTCTCCCCGATTGCTCAGTTTGGCTGGACGGCCAGCTCTAGGAAGAGTTTTGGTGGTTCCAAACTTCTTCCATTTAAGAATGGAGGCCACTGGATTTTTGGGGTTCTTCAATGCTTTCTGAACTCTGAGCTCTACGGACAATTCCTTCGACCTCACGGCTTGGTCTTTGCTCTGACATGCACGGTCAACTTTGAGACCTTTAATAGACAGGTGTGTGCCTTTCCAAATCATGTCCAATCAATTGAATTTACCACAGGTGGAGTCCAATCAAGTTGTAGAAACATCAAGGATGATCAATGGAAACAGGATACACCGGAGCTCAATTTCAAGTCTAATAGCAAAAGGTTTTGAATACATATGTAAATAAGGCATGTGTTAAATGTAATACTTTTGCCCAAAAAAATCCCAAAATCTGTGTTGACTTTGTCATTATGGGGTATTGTGTGCAGATTGATGAGGAAACATTTACTTTCAATCCATTGTAGAATAAGGCTGTGGTGTAACAAAATGTGGAAAAAGTAAAGGGGTCCGATTACTTTCCGAAAGCACTGCGTGTGTGTTTGTGTTGTGTCGGTATGCGAGCACTCTGGGTGCGTGTGTGAATGTGTGTGGGTTTTGTGTGAGAGTGTCAATGTAATGTGTGAGTGAGTATATGGTGTGTTTACACACAGTATATTCTACTTAGGGTACGTAGGGTCAGTGCAAGATTGAGTCAGTGCAGATGGTGAATTAATGGTTCCTTAACTATTTAGCAGTTTGGCTATTTAGCAGTCTTCCGGCTTGGGGATAGAAGTTGTTTCAGAGCCTGTTGGGCCGAGGCCCGATGCACCGGGAGCGTTTGCTGGATGGTAGCAGTGTGAAAAGTCTATAGCTTAGTTGGCTGAAGTCTTCTGCAATTTTTCGGTCCTCTCTGACACCGCATGATATAGAGATCCTGGATGGCAGGGAGCTCGGCCCCAGTGATGTACTGGGCTGTGCGCACCACCCTTTGAATTTCTTTGCGGTAAAGGAAGGTGCATTTGCCGTACCAAGTGATGATGCAGGCAGTCAAGATGCTCTCGTTGGTGCAGCTATAGAACTTTTTGAGGAGCCGAGGGCCCATGTCAAATCTTTTCAGTCTCCTGAGGGGGAAGAGGCACTGCCGTGCTCTTTTCACACCTGTTTGGGTGTGTGTGGACCATGTTAAGTCCTTAGTGATCTGGGCGCCCAGGAACTTAAAGCTCTCAACCTACTCCGCAAAAGCCCTGTTGATGTGGATAGGCACGTGCTCTCCCTCTTTCTCCTATAGTCCACGATCAGCTCCTTGGTCTTACGGATATTGAGGATGTTGTCCTGGCACCACACTACTAAATCTCTGACCTCCTCCCTGTAGGCCGTCTCATCGCCGTCAGTGATCAGTACAGGAGGGTACTAAGCACACACCCCTGAGGGGCCCCTGTGTTGAGGGTCAGCGTGGCGGAGGTGTTGTTACCTACCCTCATCACCTAGGGCCGGCCCATCAGGAAGTCCAGGATCCAGTTGCAGGGGGAGGGGTTCAGTCCCAGAGTCCTTCGCTTGGGGATTAGCTTGGAGGGGACTACGGTGTTGAACACTGAGCTGTAGCCTATGAACAGCATTCTCACATCATTATTTCCCCTCTTGTCCAGGTGAGAGGGTAGTATTAAGTGTAATTGAGATTGCATCATCTGTGGATCTGTTGGGGGCAGTATGCGAATTGGAGTGGGTCTAGGGTGTCTGGGATGATGGTGTTGATGTGTGTCAAGACCAGCCTTTCAAAGGACTTCATAATTACAGATGTTAGTGCTACAGGGCGATAGTCATTTAGGGAGGTTACCTTGGAGCTCTTGGGAACAGGGACAATGCTGGTCAGCTTGAAACATGTTGGGATTACAGACTGGAGCAAGGAGTGCCAGAGTGGTGTTGGCTTGTGGAGGCATGTAGACGCATACTTTTTTGCCGCAAGAAGTGTGTACGGACCCTCAAGTAAAGCACATTCCACCATGTCAAACCCAGAAGACCATGTTTATTCTGCTGTTATTGTGGACAGAAGGCAGAGATTCCCCCCAGATGATCCCCTCTAATCATCCTGTAGTTGCTCTGCCATGCAGACAAGTGATGGACGACATCTCCTCAGGAAAGGGAACACACAGCCGGATGGCACGTCTTCTGCCAGAGAGACTGACCCAAGAGACTACAGACCTCAAACTACAGAGAGCCGAGGAGTGCATTAACCCCGAAAAAACTAACATGGGAAACATTAATAGTTCCTTTGTGATTTGTATGACCGTATCCTCTAAACAGTCCCCCCCGAAAAGTCTTATTGCACTCGTTTTCTTTCTCCATTCTTAACCACCCTTCTCCTCCCGTCCTCCTCCTAATTCGACCACAAAAGACAGCACTGTGGAGAATGTGTGGTTTAGCCCGCTTTTGATAGAATTGAGCCGATTAGAGGGAGGGTAACCAGAGAGCAACAGCGCTTCCATTCAAGACCAGCGCTTCCATTCAAGACCAGCGCTTCCATTCAAGACCAGCGCTTCCATTCAAGACCAGCGCTTCCATTCAAGACCAGCGCTTCCATTCAAGACCAGCGCTTCCATTCAAGAGCAGCGCTTCCATTCAAGGGGCTGGTTTAGAGTAACAACAGGGTAACCACCATGAAAGCCTAGACCAAGACACCGGATGGTTGGGAGTCCAGATGAGAAGCTAAGCTACAGCAGTGATGGGGGCCATGCCTCTTATTTCCTCATCTCTTATGGACTAATACTTTTGACCTGGAGCTATGAAGGATGTATGTGAGAGAATAGTTGGCGAGACAGTGAGGTGAGGTGATCGTATAAGAGTATACCTCTAGGGGGTGCATGCTACAGTATCTGGGTTTGTTTAACAATTATTTTTACCCAAAAAACATACGATTCATCCCACAACAAGAGCAATGCAAATTACCTGTAGCTAGTTTGCGTCACATCATAATACCATTCATCATTTAATAGTTGTATAAGCATAGAGGGAGTGGGTGGTATGGAAAGCTACAAGCTTGAGCATATTGATGATGCAAATTCCATGACAACAATGGTGTCTTTTCTGTACTGTACACAAAAGCGTTTATATCTTGTGTTCACTTATCCTGGCCACAAATCTGCAGATTCTTTCCTTTCCTCCTCTTGATTCAGTCTTCCATTTCAAATCAAATTCTTTTTGCAATGCACCCCCCCCCCCCCCAATTAGAAACAAAGATATCCTTGGAATAACAGAAAACACAGAAAAAGAAGACTGGTTTTATCTTTTCTGGTTTTTACAGGAAAAGGGTCTTTTGAAGAACAAGTCAGATTGGGGGGAAACTTATCTTCAAGTAGCAGCTGGCTGGTGGACAGAGGCAAAGCACAGCACAGCTGGAAGTTGATTGCTCACATGCACACACAGTCTCTCTCTCCCCTTTTCAATTACACACATATATTGGCTTGTCTAAAAATCCCAGTGTCTAAACAGTGGCAGTATCGATTCCTGGGGAAATGATTTTCACATTAGCCACACTAGGTAACAAACACACTGTGCCCTTGCATGCTGAGCGTATATAGGATCTATTAAAATGTTTGTTTGCTGATGTATTCCTCTCTGTCTCTGTGTGTGTGAAGAATAGCAACTCAGTTTCATTGAACAATTACCACAATAATCCATTTTAAAACAGTGCCTGCGGCCAATAGGATTACTTGGATTCCCATGCCCTGGAGTGACTCCGGAGAAGTGTAGTACAACTGAACCAGTCATCTCATTCTCAGCACTGTCAGTTACTACTGAACACCTCTGCATGTTCCCATGGAAACCGTTCCTCTATGATCAAGCTCCAGTAAAATCAATCATGTATCAAATAAACCAACCAAATCTCTGATAAAATGTAAACGTATTTCATATGTATAAAGTCTTACAAGTTATAGGTGATATGCATCATTGGAGTGCCCTATAAAATGTAATTACTACATATCATAACATAAAACTGTATAGGGATGCACAATGCAGGACAACAGCATATGAGCCTCCAGACAGTTATTAATGGTCTGCAGTCTCTGACAGATAACACAATCACATTTACTACTCTGAGAGGAGGCAGAAAGCTCAAAGTGCACTTCACCCTGCTGAGTTCATCTACCCCCCACTCATCCCCAGTACAAACACCAGCCACAGGCCAGTGGACAAAGTCATCAACTTAAACAGTCGAGATCATCTTCACTGCAGCCAGACAGCCCGCTGACGTTTGAACCGTTTAAAGACTGTTCTGTTGTCAGTCTTAACAGGCAGCGAGCTCTTCAGAGGAAGAGCAGCCATATTCACGCTGCCTCATGCCTGGAGTTGTGACAGCTGAGATAATCCATTTGTATAGAGCTGCTTCAGCTCTGTGTAAACATCTTGATAGGAAGAATGTAAAGCAGCAGGATCTCTAATCAGAGGCTTAGAAGAGAGTGTCGGCAGCCAGGACCCATTTCACCACAGAAACACCTCGGGATATCTCCCTTACACATACACAACGAGCCTCACATCGATCTCATGTTTGCTGATTTCCTCAGCTATTCCTTCTCCATTATCATGCGATATCTGTGCAAACCAATGTGTGCTAGCACCAGAGAAGTCTCAAAATCGCGAGACTCAAAAGATGCCATTACTTCCTGTAACTCCTGCAGGGAAGACTTAGACAAGTCAGTGAGAGAGTGGTATGTTCTCATTTCACAGGAAGTAATCACGTGTTGAGTCTTGGTTCTCAAGTTTCTCTGCTTCTAGCATGCATTGGCTTGCACGAATTTAGCGCGGAAAAATGGGAAATGGCTATTTTCACCATCAAACTAGCTCCCTTCTAAGCACTGACAATGCCCTCAACTCCCGGGGACAGAGGGATGATAGTGGAGGCAGCAGTGCAAACACCTGAGGTACATCTGGACAGTCACAAAGAGAATGTGAGTGGGTCCAAGCCAAGGCCCTGAGACACAGTGGATCAGTAGAATGGATGGAGCCTGGCTCTGGATGGGGCTGACGGGCCAGGCTGACTCCGTACATAGCAGCATGCTCTCACAGGGACCCAGAGAGGAGATTCCTGTATGAAGGTATGACTCTTCACATTGGGGTTAAACCTCACTGATTCAAGATTAGTTTGATGGTGATCGTAAGTGTTGACGAAAACATGCTATGAAGCTGGAGAATGAGGTAACTTAGAATGTTAGAATGCATCAGGCTTTGTTCAATTCAATTGCATCACTTCCCTTCTTACTGAAAAATCTTTCCCCTTGAAAATCAACTATTGAAGGCTCACACAATACTTCCGCAATCACGCTCATTATCATCACTTCAGACACTTGTGGAGCATTCTCTATCTGATGGCCACAGGAGAGGTATGCTCGCTGACATTTTGCCAAGAGCCCATCTTCAAAGCGCCAGCCTAACCTCAATTCAAAGAGACATAAATAACAGATAGGCACACATTTTGGAGTTTTACGACCAAAGATGTGCATGGATTTTGAATGGCTGTTTTAAAAGGCCTGTCTGCTAATGACTCAGAATGCTGAGGAATCCCAGCAGCCTCACACTGCAGGGGAAGGAGGGAGGTAGAGACACACACCCACCCTGACTTGTGCAACACATGCCTATACAGACAAAATACTAAGTAGGAAAACTCAATTCCACCTCACCAAACTAAATTGACAACTCAAAAGAAAGAAAACGAACAGAAAAGATTGTAGCACTATAACTCAAGAGGACTTTGCTATGTGGGCATGAAGAGAAGTATCCCCTGATGAAGAAAGTTGATGGTAGTTGTGGCCATTCTGGTGGTTTTACCCTGGGCATGATGGGCAAACATTTCCTCACTCCCAAATCCATAGAGAGATGGCGGAATGACCTTGGGCTTGGAGATGAGACTGTGATTGGATCCCCTACCTGATAATGGAAGAGGTGGTGGTTTAGGGAAGAGGTTGGTTAATTTGGGTTTACACCTGACATTTGACTGGGTGCGGAGTAGTGTGACAACGCTGTAGGAGTCACTCCCTATAGGAAAAACTATACTTCAATCATGCTTAACATGAGGAAAAACAAATTCCTTGCGGAGTAGTGTGACAACGCTGTAGGAGTCACTCCCTATAGGAAAAACTATACTTCAATCATGCTTAACATGAGGAAAAACAAATTCCTTGCTATGCTTGTTATAATGCGGTAACAAGGATCTTGTCTGGGCTCTAACTCCTGTAAACAAAATGTATTTAATCTGTATAGCGTTCATCAAGTGTTGGATTTTTCACTTAAAAGTCTTCATAGGTTTGGTCCATGTGATATTTATTTTCCTGTTCACTCAGGTTTCAACTATTTTAGGATGGCCCTAACCCCGGCCCTACCACGCAGCCTGCGGCCAGCTCAGTCTCACTCCCCCTGTGTCCCAGTCAGCCAAACTATATTGATTTTTCAGCAGGCATCTGTAGTGAAAGCTTAGCCGTGAAAAAATAGAAAGTGTACAAAAGACGAAAGAACCCGTCCCCTCAGGGGACCAGAGGCCGGGGAGGCTAACATAACGTTCCCCCCTCTCCCAGAGCCTTAATCTGGGGCCAGATCTGAGGAGAGGAAGATGCCTTATACAGCCCCCTTTCCCAGGTAATTACATTGGAAGGCAATGTGGAGGAAGTGACAGAGGGTCACATACTGTTGTCTCCTCATATGACTAGCTCTCAGGGGCTGTTCAATAGCCAGGTCCCACCCGCTTTCCCATGGCAAAGGTCTCTCTGTCTGGGCCAACAATCCTGTGTTTCAACACAATCTGTTCAGTTTCTCGTCCCGTTTCCTTTGATCCCTTAAAATCAGTAGACCTCTAAGTGACATTGATTGTCAGTTTGGCTTTTCACTTTGTGTTGACATATCCAGGCCTTTGAGATTAATCTATTAAATGATAACAGTTTCTCCAAAGCGCTTAACATGTAAAATGGATCATAAGTCATGCAGGATACAATAAAGACAGGAAGCCATTTTTTTAAATATTAGGCCACAGCACTAGAGAACCACAAGGCATCTACCCAGAGTGTGTGTATGAGAAAGAGAGAGTGAGAGAAGGAGGGAGGATATCAGCTTACAGACCCAGCCCTTTGTTTCTCCGCACTATAGAGAGCAGGTCTGTCTGGGCCTTTCTCTGTGGGTCAGTCTCCCTCAGAGCCATTACTCAATGACGTGGCCCACTCCCTCCTCTGCGCTGCGGGCGGGTGTGTGTATATGTGTATGCATGCATGCCAAAAAGTGTGTGTGTGGCCTCAGACCTCTGCTCACGCATGTGCCACATGCTCAGGTGACCATACATCACCCCTCTGACACCCCGTTAAACAGAAGAAATCACAGCACCCTGAGGAAGACTGACTCTTCCTCCACGCACACGGCCTGATTAAAAAGTAAGAGAGACGAGTCGGGCGACACACACACACAATGGACAGAGCACTAGTATTTGCAGGTGAATGCTACTTCACAGTATTCATTCAGTGTGCCCATATTGCCAGGAAATTAGTTACCCTTAGTATTTAAGGATAAAGTGTTTTACTTTCAGACATCCTCAACAACCTTCTGTATTGCATATCTTAAATTAGATAACTCCCCTAGCAATCCTTTTGATTAAGCAACTAATAATGTAATTATAAACCAGGCTTAAAGGTAGCATTATAATAAGCAATAGTCAAAAATATCCAATCCCTCTATCATAAAAAATAAATTAATTAAGCAGTTTATCGAAATACTGTGAATGCCCCTTTTCCATTCTACTTGAGTGTCCACTTTGGCTAAAACTATCTTTGCTCTACTTGGGTCAATGACTTAAGAGTAACAGAACAAAACAGCATCAGGCAGGCAGTCTATTTCCAGACCAACGTGAGTTGAAAGACGAACAGGGATTGCTGTGTGCCTGCTGCTAGTGCCCTGCCAGTCTCAATCATTAGAAACATGAGCCTACAGGGACTCACTGTGCTCCACTTTCATTTCATTCAACTTCAAAAAACTAAAAAAGAATGCATAACAACAATGGGCATTAAACTGCAGTGCATCACCTGCTCCAATCCTTGTGCAATGATGACCTGACTTCCTGTAACAATGACATCATAAAAAAGCTGGATGGAAATACATGATAGCTCAGGCATCTGGTGTGTCTATTACCCCATGAACCGGCCCACTTGGTGGACTATAAAAATACTAACTGGACATGAGAGAGAGGTAGAACACTTTCTCATTTATGTCATAGTGGGGTAATCACCTAACCTGATGTAAAAGGAAAGAAGAGGGTGAATTCTTCAGTTGCTTAGCCACGGGGCCATCCTGCAGCCGCAGCTGTCAGGGCCAGAGGCTCCACATTACACCCACCAGTAAGGCAGCAACATGTGACTGGAGGAGCAGAGGTCGAGGGCCAGAGTGCACTGGACAGAGTGGAAACAGCAGGGGGTCAGGGGGGGGGGGGGGGGGGGATAGAATAGGGGACCTGGTGTCATATTGCGCTCTGCTAAGCCTGATCTTTATTCAAGACCCTTTACTTGACCTGTCAGGCATCTATGCTTTCAAGATGACACCAGCACTGATTGTGTGTGTGAAAGAGAATGTGTGGGTGTGTCTAACTAAGCATTTCCTGCAGCATAGGTGGTGACTCAGTGGGGATCTTCTACAGATCTTTTTTCTGTCCGTATGCCCCAGGATGATACAGTTGAAACCAGAACGTTTCGTTCTGAACTATTTCGTTTTTTGTTCCGTTCCACCCTTTCCAACCAGCAAAATAAAGTTCTGAACCAGTTTGAACACCCCAAAAAGTACCGGGTTATATCGTTCCTTTTTAAACCTCTGAAATATACAAAAACATTTATTTATTTTTTATTACAACATTTAATTACTACACCAATCAGTGAGGATAGAGCAGCTTGCTGTGGAGCGGGTAAGCCATTTAATCTGTATAGGAAAGAACTAATTGTATTTTGCTGTAACAGCATGGTTTAATCATAATGAAAAAAAACAGTCATAGTATAGGGTGCGAGACAGACGCAACTTAAATTGAGGGTGAGGAGAGAGAGAGCGAGAGAGAGAGAGGATGGAGGAAGCTTGCCTTGAAGAGCTGGGCATCTTGTTATGACATGCATTATCTGAATTAGGCCCACCGAATTATACCTACAGAGGAGCGGCTTCTATGGAGGAACTTTGAATGTCTGAACTTCCGAGTTGGTTTAACGTTAGACCAGAGCAAATGTTAGCTAACAAGCTTGTGAGTGCAGAGCAGCCCCAAAAATTATAAACACTTACCTTTTTGTAGTTTATAAATTCAATTTGATTCGTGATAACTATAGTATCCTTTACTTGCATTGAAAAAGTGAATCCCTTCTCTAATTAAACATGTCTCCCTAATTTCTGAATTACGTTTGTAACGGCATCAGTAGGCTACAGTAATCTATGCTTCAGAGGGGAAAGGTAGGTAGCCTACGCACACCCCTGGCAAAGATTTCCAGCTGGCATACAGCAGACGCTGAAATAGTTCCGTGTTCACGTGCTAGTCGGGAACTCTAACATTTCTGACTTGCTAACTGGTTGTAGTTATACACATGCTGCGTGTATATACACTGTTGCAACCAATTAGCAAGCCGAACATTTGAGTTTCCAGTTCTGACTAGCAAGTGAACACAGCATATATTTCTGAGTGACAGAGGGCATTGCATAGGCACTTGGTTCCCCGGAACATAAAATAATATTATTAACCCATTCCCATGCTTTTAATTTAATTATTTTCCAGTTTTGTACCCTTAATAACCAGTTCCAACCCTTGGTAGAAACTAGTGATGGGGAAAAAGTACAAAACATTTTTTTTTTATGGATACAGATGCATATCGTAATATTTTTGGACGATATATCTAGAACTGCTCGGCTGTACCTGTGCCAAACTCCAATATTTTTCATCCCATCTTTTTAAATAGTGAGCCAACACTTATTTCCATGACTGATCAAAACAAATTCAGATGCTCTTGTCTCACTGTAGCAGACATATAGTGAGCAATATGTTTGGAACAGCAGATCGCAAGAAATTTGAAGTATCAAATCGCAGTAGAATACTGAGAATCACAATACATAGACACCTGAGTATCGTGAAAATATCGTGAGGTCCCTAGCAATTCCCAAGTAGAAACAAGGCTTTCAGGTTGGGAATCACAATGCGATATTATTATTATTTTTTCACTGTTATTTTTTAACCAGGTAGGCCAGTTGAGAACAAGTTCTCATTTACAACTGCGACCTGGCCAAGATAAAGCAAAGCAGTGCGACACAAACAGAGAATTACACATGGGATAAACAAACGTACAGTCAATGACACAATAGAAAAGTCTATATACAGTGTGTGCAAATGTAGTAAGATTAGGGAGGTAAGGCAATAAATAGGCCATAGTGGCGAAATAATTACAATTTAGCAATTAAACACTGGAGTGATAGATGTGCAGAAGATGAATGTGCAAGTAGAGATACTGGGGTGCAAAGGAGGGGAAAAAATATGGGGATGAGGTAGTTGGATGGGCTATTTACAGATGGGCTGTGTACAGGTGCAATGATCAGTAAGCTGCTCTGACAGGTGATGCTGTCAGAGAGAGATATAAGTGAAGCAGTTAGTGAGGGAGATAAGTCTCCAGCTTCAGTGATTTTTGCAATTCATTCCCGTCACTGGCAGCAGAGAACTGGAAGGACAGGCAGCCAAAGTAGAAGTAGGCTTTGGGGATGACCAGTGAAATATACCTGCTGGAGCGTGTGCTACTGGTGGGTGCTGCTAGGGTGACCAGTGAGCTGAGATAAGGCGGGGCTTTACCTAGCAAAGACTTAGCGATGACCTAGAGCCAGTGGGTTTGGCAACGAATATGAAGCGAGGGCCAGCCAACTAGAGCATACAGGTCGCAGTGGTGGGTAGTAGTGGGGTAGTATATGGGGCTTTGGTGACAAAACAGATGGCACTGTGATAGACTGCATCCAATTTGCTGAGTAGAGTGTTGGAGGCTATTTTGTAAATGACGTCGCCGAAGTCGAGGATCGGCAGGATAGTCAGTTTTACGGGGGTAAGATTTAAGAGATGCTTAACATAAGTCTGGAAAAAGAGTTTAGTTTACCCAGACACCTAGGTATTTGTAGTAGTCCACATATTCTAAGTCAGAACCGTCCAGAGTAGTGATGCTAGAAGGGCGGGCGGGTGTGGGCAGCGATCAGTTGAAGAGCACGCATTTAGTTTTACTTGCATTCAAGAGCAGTTGGAGGCCACGGTAGGAGTGTTGTATAGCATTGAAGCTCGTCTGGAGGTTTGCTAACACAGTGTCCAAAGAAAGGCCAGAAGTATACAGAATGGTGTCGTCTGCGTAGAGGTGCATCAAAGAAGCGACATCATTGATGTATACAGAGAAAAGAGTCGGCCCGAGAATTGAACCCTGTGGCACCCCCATAGAGACTGCCAGAGGTCCAGACAACAGGCCCTCCGATTTGACACACTGAACTCTATCTGAGAAGTAGTTGCTGAGCCATGCGAGGCAGTCATTTGAGAAACCAAGGCTGTTGAGTCTGCCGATAAGAATGTGGTGATTGACAGAGTCGAAAGCCTTGGCCAGGTCGATGAAGACGGCTGCACAGTATTGTCTTTTATCAATGGCGGTTATGATATCGTTTAGGACCTTGAGCGTGGCTGAGGTGCACCCATGACCAGCTCGGAAACCAGATTGCATTGCGGAGAAGGTACGGTGGGATTCAAAATGGTCGGTGATCTGTTTGTTAACTTGGTGCATCCATTCTGTAAACAGACGGAATAGTGCAGTCTCGTGACAAATATACCATGTATGGAAAGCCAGACGGGTCATTACATTGAGACCTAAGCACATTTACGCCCATGATCTCAACATTACGACCCCTTTGGTTTTCCACAAATGTCCCATTTCTTCAGCAGTTATCATTGTGACCTAATTGCAGACAGAGGACGAATTCTGTCCAAGAAGCCCTGAAATAGACTGCAGGCGGAGGGAAGGAGAGAACAGAGGCGTTGCATTAAACACAGTGAAGACCAAAGGAAGGCCCCGCCCTTGAAGAACCACTTGTCCATGCGTGACCGCTGGCAGCAGGCACACAATAAGGAATATGGAGCACAGCTCTCAATGTCCTAAATGGGCCTCAGAACAGAGCGCCCCTCACAGTCGTGGCAGGAAATGTACCCATGTCTCCAGTACAGGAGAGTTCACAAGACCAGCCTGGTGCTCCTGACTCAGCCAGCCCTCCTTCAGACCTTCACACAGGCCCAAGCCCTCTCCTCAGTCTCCTGCTTCCTACAACAGCGCTTTCATGTGTGGGTGATAAGCCATGGGAGACCATGGGGAAACTCTTCCCTATTTCCGATACTACTCCAAAATGTTCCCAGCTTGGGCAAGAACGAGGTGGCAGTGGCCACAAACCAGTGGAAACATTTTACGTGTCCACAGTTATGAAACAGCATTGAACTTTTCCATAACTAAAAGGACAGAGGGTTGCTCCTTTTGGCTCCAGGCTATAATCAAATCAGGTTTAGAGGATACAAAGGAGACGAGGCCTCTGGCTGACATTTCATTGACTGCTGCTTTTTAAAGAGCAGCTTCCCCCTCTCGTCTCCTCATGGTGGTCCCGGACGTCTGTTTGAGGCTGCCTTCGCTGAAGTGGTGGCCTTTAGCTATTGATTACGGTGGCAGTCAGCTCTAAGCCTCCTTTCCCGCAGGTCAAGATAGAAGGGGGGGATGTTGGGGACAAGAGGGGCAATTCCACAGTAAAAGAATGATGCTGAGAAATCAGCTTTTTCACTTTAAAATGTCAAACAAAAAACAATTATCGCTAAGTTAAACAAACCATACAACTCTGAAAACACATTTACTTGAAGAACAGTGCATATGCAAAGTTTGGTAACAGAATGACGGTTTGTGCTGTTGGTGCAGTCATTGCATCTTCACGTTTCTTGTAAAGCAATCAGTGGAAATTGTTAAAAGTCATCCTTGTGCATAGAGTTGTATGGTTTGTTTAACTTTGCAATCATTGGTTTTTGTTTGGAACACATTTTAAAGCAAAACAATCTCAGCATCACTCTGTTACCATGGAAATGAGTCAAAGGATCAGTCAACATACAGTACCAGTCAAATGTTTGGACACACCTACTCATGACAGGGTTTTTATTTATTTTCACTATTTTCTACATTGTAGAATAATAGTGAAGACATCAAAACAATGAAATAACACATGGAATCATGTATTAATTAAATTTGAGATTCTTCAAAGTAGCCACTCTTTGCCTTGATGACAGCTTTGCACACTCTTAGAGAATGCCAAAACAGCTTCATGAGGTAGTCACCTGGAATGCATTTAATTTAACAGGTGTGCCTTGTTCAAAGTGAATGTGGAACTTCTTTCCTTCTTAATGCGTTTGAGCCAATCAGTTGTGTTGACACGATAGGGGTGCTATACAAAAGATGCCCTTTTTGGTAACAGCCTAAGTCCATATTATGGCAAGAACAGCTCAAATAAGCAAAGAGAAATGACAGTCCATCATTACTTTAAGACATGAAGGTCAGTTGATACGGAACATTTCAAGAACTTTGAAAGTTTCTTCAAGTGCAGTCGCAAAAACAATTATGAACTATGATGAAACTGGTTCTCATGAGGACCACCACAAAGAAAGAAAGACCCAGAATTACCTCTGCTTCAGAGGATAAGTTCATTAGTTACCAGCCTCAGAAATTTGCCTCTGATAAAAAAAAATTAAAAGAAGCAGTTTATAGAAATACTGTAAATGCCCCTTTTCCATTCTTCTTGAGTGTCCACTTTGGCTAAAACTATCTTTGCTCTACTTGGGTCAATGACTTAAGAGTAACAGAACAAAACAGCATCAGGCAGGCAGTCTATTTCCAGACCAACGTGAGTTGAAAGACGAACAGGGATTGCTGTGTGCCTGCTGCTAGTGCCCTGCCAGTCTCAATCATTAGAAACATGAGCCTACAGGGACTCACTGTGCTCCACTTTCATTCTAACTTTTTAAAAAAGAAACAAAAAATATTTTGTACGAATTCACCTGGTCAGTCTGTCATGGAAAGAGAAGGTGTTCTGAATGTTTTGTACACTCAGTGTATAATATGGGAGCAGGGTGCTATTTGGGATGCAGACAGGGAGGCCATAGGGAACACACAAAACCAGAGCAAGTAAGCTTAGTTTTGGGCTGCATCTTAACAGTGGAGGACACGATTGAGACTTACATAGTCTTACATAGAGCCTTACATAATGGATAACACTGTGATGGACACTGTACATCAGTAACATTAGACAGTAAGGACACAAGGAGGTTTGGCCAAACAGCCATGATATCGAAGACAAAATATGTCAGGAAATATTGAGAGAAATAATCAGACATAAAAGAGGCCAAAATGTTTGGTTAAACACTGAAGAGGGGAGAGTGTTATTAGTTTACCTGATTTGGAGATGAACGAACCCCATTTGTCAACGAGAAGGCATCATCATCATCATCATGTCATCACTGTGACACACTAAACAGTCTCCTCTCTGAACGCATCCATAATGCATGGGATGACTTCATGACTCAATAGTGTACATGCCTTGGTAATGAAGTGGTTTCAGTACAGGGTCATTATGTTACCTTTCTTATGCACTTACAGTACCAACAACGTAGCTCATGTTTATAATGCATCTAGGGACAGTTTCCCAGACAAAGATTAAGACTAATCCTGGACTAAGAGATATTCCACATTGAAATAGCCTCTTATCTTAGCCCAGGACTAGCCTTAATCTGTGTCTGGTTAACCGGCCCCTAGAGGTAACCCAAGTGCTGAAATTGTTGTGTCTTTTAAAACAGGGAAAAAGTGGAGACTTGGGGAGATTTGTTGTGGACATGTAGCTGTAGCCTGATTTCTTGCCAGAGGGTTGTTACAGGACAAGCCGGGTACCTGAGCCGAGCAACAACAGCTTGTGGACCCATTGCTGTGGTCACTCTGGCTTTAAAAATAGAAAGGAGGAAGCCAATGTGGCAGATGTCACATTGTTTAAGCAAATGGAGGAAATAGGGGGGACTGGGACCGGCTGCCTCAGCCTGCCTTGTAGGATGTTTACACTTGTCTTAAAAAGAGAGCCTCCACCGCAAAACACATAAACAGCTTACCTCCACACAAGAAATTAGTTTGCTAAACACGAACACAGATTAAAATGACTAGTTAACTGTGAGACAGAGGCGATGACCTGAACCGTCTAATTCCTAGTCTGACCTCATCCGTCTGTCTGCCCATTCACCCAAAAGATTTACACCCAACTCGCCCAACAGACAGGCAGTTGGTCTGTTTGTATGTCCATTTGCCCATGCGTCCCAAATAGTTACACCCAACTCAGCTGCAGGCAGCAGCCTCGCCCAACAGACAAGCTAGGGATCTCTCTGTCCTTCCATCTGTCAGTTCTCTCAGAAGGTTCAAAGGAATGGAGTGGCTGCCAGGCAGGGTGGGTGAAATCCCACCAGCCTTGCTCAACAGCGTGGTCCAATTTCATTAACGCCGCATATCTCATACCAGCACTGATGCAGAGCAGCTCCACGCAGCCAAATCCTGATTCCCATCCTGCAAATGACCGGGCTCTCTGGTGAGGTCTGGTCTAAACCAGACATCCCACTCCATGGCTAACACCACAAGCAGAGAGAGAGAGAGGTGGAGAGAAACAGTGCCAGCCTCAAACTATGCACGAGGAATGGTCTCTTTATTCATATAGCCCTTCCATGATTTATTTCATCCACTCTCAGGTAGAGAAGTGTAGTGAATATATAATGTGTGGCTTGCATTTACTGGGTTATGGAGTAGAATGGCCTCCCGGGTGGCGCAGTGGTCTAGGGCACTGCATCGCAGTGCTAGCTGCGCCACCAGAGTCTCAGGGTTCGCGCCCAGGCTGGGTTCGCGCCCAGGCTCTGTCGCAACCGGGAGGTCCGTGGGGCGACGCACAATTGGCATAGCGTCGTCCGGGTTAGGGAGGGTTTGGCCGGTAGGGATATCCTTGTCTCAGTATGTAATAAAATGTATGCACTCTACTGTAAGTCGCTCTGGATAAGAGCGTCTGCTAAATGACTAAAATGTAAATGTAGAATGGAATTCAAATAACCAGTGTCCGTTACAGCCAAAGACAAAAGGGCTCCCTTTCTTTCATCTGTTGCCCCTGCATCAGTGCCACTTGAGTTACAGTTTTATTGTTTGGTTTTGGGATGGGGTCGAGCTCAGGGTTGGGCATGGGAGGAGGCTGCACTGTTGTCCTGATGGCTTTTGTGGACTGAGTGAAAAGCACAGCGGGGGGAGGTTTATTCAAACGGCAGAAAGGGCGAGTGACCACAGATGGTGCTGTCAATAACCCACCGCCCACACCCATCTCCATACCACCAGGGGTGAAGACAGCAAAGCACACAAACCAGGCAGCACACCTCAGCACAAAGCAGAGGGGGCTGGCGAGACAGATGGTAGGTGTATGAGTGCGGTAATTGTAAAACAACGTCCTGTAGGAAGTGCGAATTCCATTAATCCCAATCTTTATTAATAACGCCGAGTCATTAGTGAGCACACTGGTGATGACCTGAGCTTAAACAGGAGTAGGGGTTAAGCACTGTTAACAGGTTCCCTGTTACTGTTAGTAATATCCGTTTCAAATCAACACGAAAAGCAGACAACTTTAAAAACACTAAACAAAAAAAAGCCACCTTTTCTTTATATTGCCGGTAACAAACCTGTACTTATGTCTGCCAAGCGAGGTAGTCATGAATGTGGTAAAGTTCTGCCTATGGCTTAGTATAAAACGTAGCCGTAATGCTGAAGTGGCATTGGCACGCACTACGCTCTTGATGGTTGCTAGGCAGCTCCCGTTACTAGGCTGTTACCATCCTTGTGGCGGTTCTAAACTTTGCGAGGCATGTCACTTCGCCCATCACGTCGCATAGCCCACCACGATGCATGACCCGTTTTCTTAACTACAACTGGATGGATCCATAAAGAATAACCGTGGGAATGAATATCACTAAATGATGAAAATATGGGCTAATGCAATTGAAGACATCAAATTGTTGCTTACTGAAACTCCCACAGCAGGGCTGCGTTATAGGGGGCCTGGCCCGCTCTAACGCACCTCATTGCCCATCCAAATAAAATATTGAAATATTGATCATTTATTTGACCCGAGATGCGCACCGACAGAAAGGCACATAGATCTCAAAGAAAGCATCTGAGCGAGCGAAACAGTGCCCCTCAGCATCAGATCCATGGTCTACAAATACTGAGACAGTCTGGACCAAAAGAGTATGGCGCGTCATACTATTTCTGTCCAAACAGCATCAGATACATGGTCTACATATAGTAAGACAGTGGGCTCACTCTGTCCAGAATAAGCCCAATGCGTTTCTTGCAAATTGGAAAAGAAAGTTGGCAGGTGCACAGTTAGGACGCTGGCTTCCCCTAAAGTAAACGAGATCACTTGTTTTGGAACTGCCCATATGTAGCTTGTTTTTGGTCGCAGGTTTAGGAATGACTGAAAAATTACAACATTTTTGTGTAGCTAACTCTGCAAATAGCGCCGCTGGGAGATTTAAAAAGTCATAATCGAGCGATAATAAAATAGTCCTCGTAAATTAAAGATTTTTTTGCTATCTGTAAAAACTGCAGTGCATTCAGAAACTATCCAGACCCCTTGACTTTTTCCACAGTTACATTACAGCCTTATTGTAAAATGGATTAAGTCAAATGTTTTTCCCTCATCGAACTACACACAATACCCCATGACGAAGTGAACAGGTTTAGACATTTTTGCAAATGTATAAAAAATAACAAAAAACAGAAATACCTCATTTACATAGTCGTGCCCAAAAGTTGAGAATGACACAAATATACATTTTCAAAGTCTGCTGCATCAGTTTGTATGATGGCAATTTGTATATACTCCAGAATGTTATGAAGAGTGATCAGATGAATTGCAATTAATTGCAAAGTCCCTCTGCCATGCAAATGAACTGAATCCCAAAAAACATTCCCACTGCATTTCAGCCCTGCCACAAAAGGACCAGCTGACATGTCAGTGATTCTCTCGTTAACACAGGTGTGAGTGTTGACGAGGACAAGGCTGGAGATCACTCTGTCATGCTGATTGAGTTCGAATAACAGACTGGAAGCTTCAGAAGGAGGGTGGTGCTTGGAATCATTGTTCTTCCTTTGTCAACCATGGTTACCTGCAAGGAAACACGTGCCGTCTTCATTGCTTTGCAAAAAGGGCTTCACAGGCAAGGATATTGCTGCCAGTAAGATTGCACCTAAATCAACCATTTATCGGATCATCAAGAACTTCAAGGAGAGCGGTTCAATTGTTGTTAAGAAGGCTTCAAGAAAGTCCAGCAAGCAGCAGGCATGTGTGAATGCATCTGCACGCACAGTGAGGCGAAGACTTTTGGAGGATGGCCTGGTGTCAAGGGCATCAAAGAAGCCACTTCTCTCCAGGAAAAACATCAGGGACAGACTGATATTCTGCAAAAGGTACAGGAATTGGACTGCTGAGGACTGGGGTAAAGTCATTTTCTCTGATGAATCCCCTTTCCAATTGTTTGGGGCATCCGGAAAAAAAGCTTGTCCGGAGAAGACAAGGTGAGCGCTACCATCAGTCCTGTGTCATGCCAACAGTAAAGCATCCTGAGACCATTCATGTGTGGGGTTGCTTCTCAGCCAAGGGGGTGGGCTCACTCACAATTTGGCCTAAGAACACAACCATGAATAAAGAATGGTACCAACACATCCTCCGAGAGCAACTTCTCCCAACCATCCATGAACAGTTTGGTGACGAACAATGCATTTTCCAGCATGATGGAGCACCTTGCCATAAGGCAAAAGTGATAACTAAGTGGCTCAGGGAACAAAACATTGATATTTTGGATCCATGGCCAGGAAACTCCCCAGACCTTAATCCCATTGAGCACTTGTGGTCAATCCTCATGAGGCGGGTGGACAAACAAAAACCCAAACACTCCAAGCATTGATTATGCAAGAATGGGCTGCCATCAGTCAGGATGTGGCTCAGAAGTTAATTGACAGCATGCCAGGGTGGATTGCAGAGGTCTTGAAAAAGAAGGGTCAACACTGCAAAAATTGACTCTTTGCATCAACTTCATATAATTGTCAATACATTTTTGACACTTATGAAAAGCTTGTAATTAAACTTCAGTATTCCATAGTAACATCTGACAAAAATATCTAAAGACACTGAAGCAGCAAACTTTGTGGAAATTAATATTTGTGTCATTCTCAAAACGACTGTACACTACCGTTCAAAAGTTTGGGGTCACTTAGAAATGTCCTTGTTTAAAAAATATAAAAAATATATACTTTGTTTTTATTGTAGGAACACAAAGAAAGTACAAATAAAGTAAAATAAAAGAACAAAAAAGATCTGGCAGTTACAGTGCACTTCATACCTTCATCATCATATTAGTTACATTGGCATCTTTGAATTAGACCTTTTCCAAGTATGAAACCCATTTCTCCCAGTATTCCTGACCTCTCTCCTGTTGAGTTCCTAAAGCAAAGGTCATACGCTCCATGTGGTGTATTTCTTCTACAATGTCTATCCATTGTGTCACTGTGGGAGGGTCTTTTTGAAGCCATTACTGGCTGCCAGTAGGACCTTCAAGAGGTACTTTTCTCTATTGTGTAAGTTATCAGGTATTTCACCCAAGTACAAAGAAATTAATGTTTGTTCTATGTCTAATCCCATTATTTTTCCAATGTTCGATCTTATTTCTCCCCAGTAAGTTTCGATTGCGGGGCAGGACCAAAAGATATGAGAGTGGTCCGCCCTCAATAGACCGCATTCTCTCCAACAAGGGTGTGGTGAGCCAGTCTGTTTTGATTTCAGTTTAGGTGTTATGAAGAAACGTATAACATTCTTCCAACAGAATTCTCTCCATGATCTTGAGTTGGTGGAGCTTTGTTGAATCTCTAATATGTTCAACCATATTTCATCAGTTATTTCAATGTTAAGTTCCTCCTCCCATTTCTGTTTAATATAGTTTGTAGAATGTTTCTTTGAGGATTGAATACCCAAGTAGAGATTTGAAATCTTTTTTTTGTTACTCCAAGTTGTATGCGTTAGTGAATACTTGGATTAATTTTGGAGGTGCTCGAGGGTCAGTCACCTTTGTCTCCCTTAAGAAATAGTGTCGGACTTGTAGGTATCTGTAAAAATCTTGTTAATCCCAGCCATGTTTTTTACTTAGGTCCTGGAAGTTATCTAGGTTCCCATTCCTTATAATTGTACTGAATGATGTGATACCTTTCTGCGTCCATTGTTTAAATCTGCTGTCCTGAGTTGCAGGGATGAAGCTGGAGTCGTATGCGGGCCAACTCAGCAGTTTGATCTCTCTGTCTAAATGATTTTTGCTTAACTACCCTAAACCATGTCTTCAGAGAGAAATTAATCCACTGATTTTGTCTATTGTATATTTCTTTTACCACCATGTCCTTATTTCCCAAAACTGACTGTATGGGTATCCCTGTCAAAGTAGTCTCGATGTCTTTCCATTTGGATTCGTATTCTGAATTGCACCAACAAACCAGAGGTCTCAATTGGGCTGACACATAATAATCTTTTAGGTTTGGTAAGGCCATACCCCCACAGTTTTTTGGTAAGTGTAATGTTGTATATCTAGTTCTTGGTCTCTTACTGTTCCAGATCAACCTTGATATCTGTTTATCCCATTCCCTAAACTGTTTAGGTGGGATTTCTATGGGCAGTGATTGGAACAAATACAGTAACCTTGGCAGGATGTACATTTTGATTGTTTCAATTCTGCTACTAAGATCTAAGGGAAGTGAGTTCCACCTGTCTAGGTCATCATATATTTTCTTGTTGATGTGATCGTAATTCATGCAATAGAGTTTGGCTGTATCTTTTGGTAGGTATACTCCAAGATATTTAATGGATGAAGAGGTCCAGGTGAAGTTATACCTACTCTTCAGCTCTTCCTGTGGGGTATAATTATATACTAGGGCTTGGGTCTTGCGTACGTTAAGCACATACCCTGAATATGTTCCAAATGTTTGTAGAACATCCACCAATCTAGGTACGCTTGAGCCTGGGTCTTTAAGGAATAACAGAACGTCATCAGCATACATGCATATCTTATGTTCACTGTCTCTTACTGTTATTCCCTCTAAGGTTGGGTCCCGTCTTATTTCCTGCGCTAATGGTTCGAGGTACAAGGAGAAGAGCGTGGGTGGAAGATTACAGCCTTGTCTTGCCCCTCGCTCTAATTTTATCGTTCGTGTCAAATGTCCATTTATCTGTATTCTAGCGGTCGGACATGAATACAGTGATTTGATGCACTGTATCACTTTGTTGAAACCAAATCTTTCCATAACTTGGAATAGGTAATCCCATCCCACTGAATCAAATGCTTTTTATGCATCTAGACTGATTAATATTGCACTTGTCTTATTCTGAGTAATGTGGTCCATGACATGTAGTGTTCTCTTTATATTGTCCTGTGTCTGCCTATTTTGTATGAAACCAGTTTGATCTCCGTCAATCAATTCTGGGATTATGTTCTCCATTCTTTTGGCTATTATATATGCATATAGTTTATAATCTGTGTTAAGAATTGCAATAGGTCTATATGAACTGCATTCTTTCTTATCTTTACCCTCTTTTGGGATTACATATATGATGGCCTCTCTCCATGACGGTGGGAGACCCCCTCCCTCAGAGTCCAGTTAAAACAGGCCTTAAGTAGAGGTGCTAATTGTTCTCTGAAGGTCTTGAACCATTCTGAAGGGAAACCATCAGTGCCTGGAGACTTGTTGACTTTTTGTTGAGATATTGCTTTATTAATCTCTTCGGTGGATATTTCTAAAGTTAGTCTATCATTTTGCTCTGTCCCAATTGAGGGGAGATCAAGTGAGTTCAAAAAGTGCTCTATTGTCTGTGCATCTGCCTTCTCTGGTTGCTTGTACAGATTTGTGTAATATGATTCAAATGCATTCTGTATTTCATCTAATTTGCATGTGATCTTTTTTGTTTTGGGGTCTTTTATTTTAAAAATGGTATTCTGTGCTTGTTGTTTCCTGAGTCTCCATGCTAGTAATTTGGTTGCCTTTGAGCCTGCTTCATAATATCGTTGTTTCAGGAACCTAAGCTTTTTCTCTACTTCTTCTCTATAAATCTGGTCAATTTCCTGTTTTACCTTTTGAATCTCTCGTAATATAAGAGGGTCTTTGTATTGACTATGAGATCGTTCTACGTTTCTTAGGGTTTCCTGTAATTTCAGCAGTTTCTGTGCTTTAATCTTTTTCTTGAGAGACGATGTGGCTGTGATCTTTCCTCTAATAACCGCCTTAGCTACATCCCACAATGTAGCAGGAGATACTTCCCCATTATCATTATTCTCCAGATAGATGTTCAATTCTGTCTTTATTGATTCCTTGAATGCTGGATCATTCAGCATGCTTGTATTAAGTCTCCATATAGTATTTCTTGGTTTGCTATCAAGGTGTAGAGTGAGGTAAACTCCATTATGATCTGATAAGTCGCTCTGCCCGATCCTACAACCCTTAAGCCTGTGTATCTGCACTGTACATAAAAAAGTAGTCTAACCTGGAGTATTCAGTGTGGCGGGCTGAGTAAAAAGTATATTCCTTATCGGTCTTGTGGGTGTCACGCCATACATCGAGCAGTCCTAGATCCTGCAGTATCCTATTGATCTTTTTTGGCAACTAGGCTCATTTTCCTATTTTGATTTGTGCTGTCCAATTTTGAGTTTAGAATTATGTTAAAATCCCCTCCACAGATAAGAGTGGAATTTCTTGAGTTTCTCGTGTTCAGGTGTGGATAAGTGAGTTTCCTGCCAGAATAGTATGTCAACTCTCCCGTTTCATTTTTGCTATTACCTTACTTCTCTTGATGGCACTCCCCAGTCCGTTTACATTGAGACTTATGACCTTAAATTCCCGATGATGCATCGATATAAATAAAATGTGCACCATATCTGCCTGCTTATCATGAACCTAAAAATCAAGAACGATAATAAAGTAAACCAAAGTGGGAAAATATTTTGGTATTTGGACTCCCAAGTCAGAGGACTGTCTTTTGCCTCTGGGGTTTGAGGGGATGAGCCTGTCCGCAGGATGGGCCCCTCGCTCAGATATGAAAATGCGTGACGTAGTCACAAACAAGACCTGGTGGAAGCGAAAATAATAAGGGCGCCTATTTCGTCGCTTATACACATCGGTTAATTACAAGTTAAAACTATATCGGTCATGCGTGCATATCATGAATCCTCCCCTTGATTTTCCCTTCTGTCGCCCCGTTGTCAATGTGTCATTAATCCTTAGCTAATATATATGTTATTAACGTGACGCTACTTAATGTGTTCATAAAGAACACATGCTTTTGGCTACTCACCCTTGTTCAGCATTGGGGGAAAAATAGGGGCGATATTTTATCTATTGCAATGTCAACCGTAACAACCCAAAGTCTTAACAGCTGCGGTAACTATTCATTCTGTTAAATCCAATTCAGTGTCTTATATCTTCCCGTTGGAAATGCCTGAGTCTCTCTCAGATGTGAACGTCCTCTCGCCGAGATGGTTTCCCTCTTTCTCCATGACCCTGCTTGTCGACAACGATCCATGGGAGAGCCTGCTCGAGTCTTTCTGCTGGTGATGTCGCCTTTCTCCTGGCGGTATACTCCACTGGGAAGCCCCTTGACTTCAGGTCCTCAGCCGCCTCGTCTGCATGCTTGTATGTAACCGGGCCATTTTCCAGAAATATCCGCATTTTTGCCGGGTATGGTGTTTGGAAGCGAATACCCTTCTCTTTAAGTGCTTTCTTAATGGGGGTGTATTCTTTCCTTCTTTTCAGTATCTCTCCCGCGTAGTCATGATCAAAGAACACTCATTGGCCTTGGAAGTTAACAGGTTTTTTCCAGGTAGCATGTAAAACTTTCTCTTTGACTGAGAATTTTAGAAACCGTACTACTATGGATCTTGGTGGGGCGCCGCTGGGGGGTTCTGAGGCCAGAGCTCGGTGTGCTCTCTCGATTCCCAGGTCAGTGTCGTCGTCAAGTATGTCCTTGAATAGACCCTCCACGAAGTTGGGCATAGAGTCTTTTTCTGCACCCTCTACTACGTTATAAAGTCTAATGTTGTTTCGACGTGAGAAACCTTCGAGTTCTGTCACTTTTGCCTGTAGTGCATGTTGGCTTTTCAGTGACTGTTCAAGTATTTCCTTGACTGCGAAGTTCCATGTGTCCGTTTCCATAATGGGCTGTTCTGCGTCCCCCATGCTTGTAGATGTGCTGTGAAGATCTAATTTGTTTTCTTCCAGTTTCTGGTTAATGTCCTTCTTGAACTCATTTAGTTCTTTTCTTACATCTTCTCGAAGTTCCTCTCGTAAGCCTGTGAGCGCCATGCGCAAATCCTCCTTCATCGCCTCACGAAATGAGGGTTCTTTTGCTGCTGCTATCTTATTTGCGCTAGCATTTGCCATTTCGGGTTCATCGACGATTATATCTTCTGCTGTCTTGTTACGGGCTGTTGTTGTAGCTCCGCGACCTTTTCCTATTTTCCATTTTGCATAAGTTATTATAATGCTCAGAGTAAATACTTGAATTTGGAGGGGAAATACCCAACCGATGTGCAGTACGAAAAACTAGGCAGCCATTTCCTAAGTTGCATCACCGGAAGCCCCAGAAATGTCCTTGTTTTTGAAAGAAAAGCACATTTTTTGTCCATTAAAATAACATCAAATTTATCAGAAATACATTGTAGACATTGTTAATGTTTTTTTTAATCTGCCTGTTTCCAGCTACAATAGTCATTTTCAACATTAACCATTTCTACACTGTATTTCTGATAAATTTGATGTTATTTTAATGGACAAAAAAAGGTGTTTTTCTTTCAAAAACAAGGACATTTCTAAGTGACCCGAACCTTTTGAACGGTAGTGTAAGTATTCAGACCCTTTGGGCTGTAGAGATCAGAGAAAAGATTGTGTTGAGACACAGATCTGGGGAAAGGTACCAAAACATTTCTGCAGCATTGAAGGTCCCCAATAACACAGTGGCCTCCATCATTCTGAAATGGAAGAAGTTTGGAACCACCAAGACTCTTCCTAGAGCAGGCCAGCCTGAGCAATTGGGGGAGAAGGGCCTTGAACCCCAGGGAGGTGACCAAGAATTCAATGGTCACTCTGAAAGAGCTCCAGAGTTCCTCTGTGGAGATGGGAGAACCTTCCAATAGGACAACCATCTCTGCAGTAATCCACCAATCAGGCCTTTATGGTGGAGTGGCCAGATGGAAGTAACTCCTCAGTAAAAGGCACAACAGCCTGCTTGGATGTTGCCAAAAGGCACCTAAAGGACTCTCAGACCATGAGAAACAAGATTCTCTGGTCTGAATGCCAAGTGTCACGTCTGGAGGAAACCTGGTACCATCTCAACGGTAAAGCATGTGTGGCAGCATCATGCTGTGGGGATGTTTTCAGTGGCAAAGACTGGGAGACTAGTCAGGAACAAGGGAAAGATGAACAGAGCAAAGTACAGAGAGATCCTTAATGAAAACCTGCATCAGAGCTCAGGACCTCAGACTGGGTCGAAGGTTCACTTTCCAACAGGACAACAACCCTAAGCACACAGCAGAGACAACATAGGAGTCAATGACCTTGAGTGGCCCAGCCAGAGCCCGGACTTGAAGCCGATCCAACATCTCTGGAGAAACCTGAAAATAGCTGTGCAGCGACGCTTCCCATCCAACCTGACAGAGCTTGAGAGAATCTGCAGAGAACAATTGGAGAAACTCCCCAAATATAGGTGTGCCAAGCTTGTAGCATCATACCCAAAAAGACTTGAGGCTGTAATCTCTGCAAAATATGCTTCAACAAAGTACTGAGTAAAGGTTCTGAATACTTATGTAAATGTGTGTGTGTTTAAAAACAAAATTGCAACTATTTCTAAAAACGTGTTTTTGCTTTGTCATTATGGGGTATTATGTGTAGATTGATGAGGGGGAAAAACTATTTATTACATTTTAGAATAAGGCTGAAACTGGGGCTCTCGCATTATTTTTACTTCAGATTTGTTGTGATTAACTACGTGACAAAGATTCACAAACTAAAACGTTATTATTGAAATGAAACTGTTCCAGGAAAATTATCACATAAAAATAAATCAGAACTGTCACGTTGATTGGTCGAAACGGTAGGATAAATTGTAAGCTTCCCCAAACGTGAAACTCACAAGCTGCCTATGGTCTTTACTAGAACACCTGTAAAAAAAAGTTGTGAACACCCGAGCACATATTTTCCTGTGAAAAAATAATATAACGTGCCAGCCTATGATCAAAGGCCCGTCCAACTGATTAGTTCTGGCGCCGGCCCTGTCCCCAAATCACCCAAGCATTATATTAAATTTGAAGCAATACCTGCGCGTGGTCAACTATGATCATTTCATCACCGTTTTGACAGGGATAGCGCAATCCCGCTTCTTTGAAACAAGCATGGGGACTAGTCTTGATAAATCAATGTCAGATTTTTGTTTTCACTGAATATCAGTTTGGATATTGGTTAGGCTACAATTAGTCTGGGGAAATGTTAGCTAAATTGAGGTGAGAGCTGCTCATGATTAGTGTAGTGGATTATATTGCTCTTCACCGGTTTAGTAGCCTACTCCAGACAAAAGCCTGCGACTTGTCTGATAATCGATGGGATTTTGTTTAATTAAACAAAAAATATGCAATTCTTTTGAAAATTCATTTTAGTGTTTCTTAGGACCTGCCTAAAATTAGTAACGGACTTTTGTGATGGTGTATTTTAAATGGATTTATTCAAATATACCTCCACTCACATCGGCCCACCCCTGCTCCCTCTCGTCAACTTGCCGGCATGCGCACAGGATTATATATCTGGTACAACACAATCATACCATTCAACCTTTCCTTCAAGGAAACACTGTTTTACAGCCTCACAAAACAGATTATCTGCAAAAATCATAGGTCATTACCAACTTCTTTCATAGTGTCAACAGAGCACAAGCCTTGGGCACTGTACTAGCAGAAAAGACTACAATAAATCTGCTACTCTCTAGCTGTTCAATTGTACACCATTGTCTGCCTCCTCAACCAGAATGCAATCACACAGACCACAGAGTTTGAATGTCTCATAACCTTCTACATGATGACACCTTTTAGTGTGTTCCTGAATGAAGATGCTGAGGAAGAACAGCTGCCTGCCCATAAACTGCTCGCTGGTATCACCCAGCAGCCTCCTGGGCACAGTTAGATTGATTATATTGTTCCTAAAACCGCAGATATTACATGCACCGAGGCATCGCCATAAAATCAACTGATCAAAGGAAGGCTGATACATGATTTGGATTGTGATCTCACAAGTATCATGAAAATCTCCGTAGAGGGCATTGGGTCTATTACATACTGTAGGAAACAGCTGGCAACTAAAAAGTACTTCCAGGTTGCCCATTTGAAAAAAAGTCCTGACCTTGGTTAGTATTTTTTATTTTTTCCCCCCATTAGGATGGACAGTAACAA
Source organism: Salvelinus fontinalis (assembly GCF_029448725.1). Taxonomy (NCBI): domain Eukaryota; kingdom Metazoa; phylum Chordata; class Actinopteri; order Salmoniformes; family Salmonidae; genus Salvelinus; species Salvelinus fontinalis. Next base: position 26,977,536 of record NC_074673.1, on the reverse strand, counting down.
AAGGAATGAAAAACAGGATATCCTAGACAAGTCAAGACTTTAGGAAACTAGTAGGCAGAGCAGACAGAAAACAGACAGCTTCCCATGTGTTCAACATTCTGAGAAAGCTTTCCATGAGCTGCCCTTTGTGGTGTCTTCTCTCAAAGTCAGGGGTTCTCAAAGTGGGGTCCGCAGCAAGAACGCAAAAAATATATAATATATTTTTATTAACATTACTAACAGATTAAACACATTTTGGCCAAAGGATCCGTGGAATAAGTTGAGAGGTAATAGGATGTAATTTTTACTCTACAATTGATGTTCTTAACCATGGGCAACATGGGCCTGGGAGGCTCACAGAGATATTGGTATCAACAGTACTCCACCAATTACACATTTTTAATACATAAATGCACTGTAATTTTAGCTATAAACTGCAAAGTTCTTTCTGCCTCATGGAAAAATGCAAGATATTAGCTTTAAACCCGCAACAAATATCTGCCACATGGGAAATTTTATATATATAGTTGAATTCCTGGGAATTGGCTTGATAACTGAACATTTTCTCACCGTTGCTAAAATGTTCTGTCCCTGGGCTCGAGACCTGCCGAAGTCATAGTAAAACTCCTTGTATGCTATTATTATTATCATCAACTCACTTGAGTTGTGTTCTGATTATATTCTGGTCCCTGATGAATTTGCCATCACAAAAGGGGTCCCCTGCCCCCAAAAAGTTTGAGAACCCCTGCTCTACAAGACTATTTGGATAATGTAC